>NW_026701633.1:0-35429 GCF_030435755.1 Ochotona princeps
TAGAGCATCCCACACAAACGAATGCTCCACATGCGGGTTTCACATGCCACCAACTCCACATTCACAGGCAACTTCAGCGCCACAGCCGTTTTCAGATAGTCCTCAATGCAAAGGCTCTAGACACAAATATTGGTGTGAGAGCTAATTCAATCAAGGAAACACTGCATGTTGGTGAAGGGCATATTGAAGAAGGATCAGCCGAGTGGTTCTTGTGGGAGAACAACTCCATTTGGCTCACTAACTTCACACACCATCAGGCTTTCAAGCAGCTCTCAAGGAAACTCAGTTTTCACACTCTATGCTTAGTGCCCTTTGAGTGCCTAGCACTGAAATGAAGCTTGGTGAACATCCCACACAAACGAATGCTCCACATGCGGGTTTCACATGCCACCAACTCCACATTAACAGGCAACTTCAGCACCACAGCCGTTTTCAGATAGCCCTCAATGCAAAGGCTCTAGAAGCAAATATTGGTGTGAGACCTAATTCAATCAAGGAAACACTGCATGTTGGTGAAGGACATATTGAAGAAGGATCAGCCGAGTGGTTCTTGTGGGAGAACAACTCCATTTGGCTCACTAACTTCACACACTATCAGGCTTCCAAGCAGCTCTCAAGGAAACTCAGTTTTCACACTCTATGCTTAGTGCCCTTTGAGTGCCTAGGACTGAAATGAAGCTTGGTGAGCATCCTACACAAACGAATGCTCCACATGCGGGTTTCACATGCCACCAACTCCACATTCACAGGCAACTTCAGCGCCACAGCCGTTTTCAGATAGCCCTCAATGCAAAGGCTCTAGACGCAAATATTGGTGTGAGAGCTAATTCAATCAAGGAAACACTGCATGTTGGTGAAGGGCATATTGAAGAAGGATCAGCCGAGTGGTTCTTGTGGGAGAACAACTCCATTTGGCTCACTAACTTCACACACCATCAATCTTCCAAGCAGCTCTTAAGGAAACTCAGTTTTCACACTCTATGCTTAGTGCCCTTTGAGTGCCTAGCACTGAAATGAAGCTGATAGAGCATCCCACACAAACGAGTGCTCCACATGCGGGTTTCACATGCCACCAACTCCACATTCACAGGCAACTTCAGCGCCACAGCCGTTTTCAGATAGCCCTCAATGCAAAGGCTCTAGACGCAAATATTGCTGTGAGAGCTAATTCAATCAAGGAAACACTGCATGTTGGTGAAGGGCATATTGAAGAAGGATCAGCCGAGTGGTTCTTGTGGGAGAACAACTCCATTTGGCTCACTAACTTCACACACCATCAGGCTTCCAAGCAGCTCTCAAGGAAACTCAGTTTTCACACTCTATGCTTAGTGCCCTTTGAGTGCCTATTAAATGAAATGAAGCTTGGTGAGCATCCTACACAAACGAATGCTCCACATGCGGGTTTCACATGCCACCAACTCCACATTCACAGGCAACTTCAGCGCCACAGCCGTTTTCAGATAGCCCTCAATGCAAAGGCTCTAGACGCAAATATTGGTGTGAGAGCTAATTCAATCAAGGAAACACTGCATGTTGGTGAAGGGCATATTGAAGAAGGATCAGCTGAGTGGTTCTTGTGGGAGAACAACTCCATTTGGCTCACTAACTTCACACACCATCAGGCTTCCAAGCAGCTCTCAAGGAAACTCAGTTTTCACACTCTATGCTTAGTGCCCTTTGAGTGCATTATCTAGGAATGAACCTGGTAGAGCATCCCACACAAACGAATGCTCCACATGCGGGTTTCACATGCCACCAACTCCACATTCACAAGCAACTTCAGCGCCACAGCCTTTTTCAGATAGGCCTCAATGCAAAGGCTCTTGACGCAAATATTGGTGTGAGAGCTAATTCAATCAAGGAAACACTGCATGTTGGTGAAGGGCATATTGAAGAAGGATCAGCCGAGTGGTTCTTGTGGGAGAACAACTCCATTTGGCTCACTAACTTCACACACCATCAGGCTTCCAAGCAGCTCTCAAGGAAACTCAGTTTTCACACTCTATGCTTAGTGCCCTTTGAGTGCTTTATCTAGGAATGAACCTGGTAGAGCATCCCACACAAACGAATGCTCCACATGCGGGTTTCACATGCCACCAACTCCACATTCACAGGCAACTTCAGCGCCACAGCCGTTTTCAGATAGCCCTCAATGCAAAGGCTCTAGACGCAAATATTGGTGTGAGAGCTAATTCAATCAAGGAAACACTGCATGTTGGTGAAGGGCATATTGAAGAAGGATCAGCCAAGTGGTTCTTGTGGGAGAACAACTCCATTTGGCTCACTAACTTCACACACCATCAGGCTTCCAAGCAGCTCTCAAGGAAACTCAGTTTTCACACTCTATGCTTAGTGCCCTTTGAGTGCCTAGCACTGAAATGAAGCTTGGTGAGCATCCCACACAAACGAATGCTCCACATGCGGGTTTCACATGCCACCAACTCCACATTCACAGGCAACTTCAGCACCACAGCCGTTTTCAGATAGCCCTCAATGCAAAGGCTCTAGACGCAAATATTGGTGTGAGAGCTAATTCAATCAAGGAAACACTGCATGTTGGTGAAGGGCATATTGAAGAAGGATCAGCCGAGTGGTTCTTCTGGGAGAACAACTCCATTTGGCTCACTAACTTCACACACCATCAGGCTTCCAAGCAGCTCTCAAGGAAACTCAGTTTTCACACTCTATGCTTAGTGCCCTTTGAGTGCCTAGGACTGAAATGAAGCTTGGTGAGCATCCCACACAAACGAATGCTCCACATACGGGTTTCACATGCCACCAACTCCACATTCACAGGCAACTTCAGCGCCACAGCCGTTTTCACCTAGCCCTCAATGCAAAGGCTCTAGAAGCAAATATTGGTGTGGGAGCTAATTCAATCAAGGAAACACTGCATGTTGGTGAAGGGCATATTGAAGAAGGATCAGCCGAGTGGTTCTTGTGGGAGAACAACTCCATTTGGCTCACTAACTTCACACACCATCAGGCTTCCAAGCAGCTCTCAAGGAAACTCAGTTTTCACACTCTATGCTTAGTGCCCTTTGAGTGCCTATTAAATGAAATGAAGCTTGGTGAGCATCCTACACAAACGAATGCTCCACATGCGGGTTTCACATGCCACCAACTCCACATTCACAGGCAACTTCAGCGCCACAGCCGTTTTCAGATAGCCCTCAATGCAAAGGCTCTAGACGCAAATATTGGTGTGAGAGCTAATTCAATCAAGGAAACACTGCATGTTGGTGAAGGGCATATTGAAGAAGGATCAGCCGAGTGGTTCTTGTGGGAGAACAACTCCATTTGGCTCACTAACTTCACACACCATCAGGCTTCCAAGCAGCTCTCAAGGAAACTCAGTTTTCACACTCTATGCTTAGTGCCCTTTGAGTGCCTATTAAATGAAATGAAGCTTGGTGAGCATCCTACACAAACGAATGCTCCACATGCGGGTTTCACATGCCACCAACTCCACATTCACAGGCAACTTCAGCGCCACAGCCGTTTTCAGATAGCCCTCAATGCAAAGGCTCTAGACGCAAATATTGGTGTGAGAGCTAATTCAATCAAGGAAACACTGCATGTTGGTGAAGGGCATATTGAAGAAGGATCAGCCGAGTGGTTCTTGTGGGAGAACAACTCCATTTGGCTCACTAACTTCACACACCATCAGGCTTCCAAGCAGCTCTCAAGGAAACTCAGTTTTCACACTCTATGCTTAGTGCCCTTTGAGTGCATTATCTAGGAATGAACCTGGTAGAGCATCCCACACAAACGAATGCTCCACATGCGGGTTTCACATGCCACCAACTCCACATTCACAGGCAACTTCAGCGCCACAGCCGTTTTCAGATAGCCCTCAATGCAAAGGCTCTAGACGCAAATATTGGTGTGAGAGCTAATTCAATCAAGGAAACACTGCATGTTGGTGAAGGGCATATTGAAGAAGGATCAGCCGAGTGGTTCTTGTGGGAGAACAACTCCATTTGGCTCACTAACTTCACACACCATCAGGCTTCCAAGCAGCTCTCAAGGAAACTCAGTTTTCACACTCTATGCTTAGTGCCCTTTGAGTGCTTTATCTAGGAATGAACCTGGTAGAGCATCCCACACAAACGAATGCTCCACATGCGGGTTTCACATGACACCAACTCCACATTCACAGGCAACTTCAGCGCCACAGCCGTTTTCAGATAGCCCTCAATGCAAAGGCTCTAGACGCAAATATTGGTGTGAGAGCTAATTCAATCAAGGAAACAATGCATGTTGGTGAAGGGCATATTGAAGAAGGATCAGCCGAGTGGTTCTTGTGGGAGAACAACTCCATTTGGATCACTAACTTCACACACCATCAGGCTTCCAAGCAGCTCTCAAGGAAACTCAGTTTTCACACTCTATGCTTAGTGCCCTTTGAGTGCCTAGGACTGAAATGAAGCTTGGTGAGCATCCCACACAAACGAATGCTCCACATGCGGGTTTCACATGCCACCAACTCCACATTCACAGGCAACTTCAGCGCCACAGCCGTTTTCTGATAGCCCTCAATGCAAAGGCTCTAGAAGCAAATATTGGTGTGGGAGCTAATTCAATCAAGGAAACACTGCATGTTGGTGAAGGGCATATTGAAGAAGGATCAGCCGAGTGGTTCTTGTGGCAGAACAACTCCATTTGGCTCACTAACTTCACACACCATCAGGCTTCCAAGCAGCTCTCAAGGAAACTCAGTTTTCACACTCTATGCTTAGTGCCCTTTCAGTGCCTATTAAATGAAATGAAGCTTGGTGAGCATCCTACACAAACGAATGCTCCACATGCGGGTTTCACATGCCACCAACTCCACATTCACAGGCAACTTCAGCGCCACAGCCGTTTTCAGATAGCCCTCAATGCAAAGGCTCTAGACGCAAATATTGGTGTGAGAGCCATTCATCAAGGAAACACTGCATGTTGGTGAAGGGCATATTGAAGAAGGATCAGCCGAGTGGTTCTTGTGGCAGAACAACTCCATTTGGCTCACTAACTTCACACACCATCAGGCTTCCAAGCAGCTCTCAAGGAAACTCAGTTTTCACACTCTATGCTTAGTGCCCTTTGAGTGCCTATTAAATGAAATGAAGCTTGGTGAGCATCCTACACAAACGAATGCTCCACATGCGGGTTTCACATGCCACCAACTCCACATTCACAGGCAACTTCAGCGCCACAGCCGTTTTCAGATAGCCCTCAATGCAAAGGCTCTAGACGCAAATATTGGTGTGAGAGCTAATTCAATCAAGGAAACACTGCATGTTGGTGAAGGGCATATTGAAGAAGGATCAGCCGAGTGGTTCTTGTGGGAGAACAACTCCATTTGGCTCACTAAC
Source organism: Ochotona princeps (assembly GCF_030435755.1). Taxonomy (NCBI): domain Eukaryota; kingdom Metazoa; phylum Chordata; class Mammalia; order Lagomorpha; family Ochotonidae; genus Ochotona; species Ochotona princeps. The sequence continues at coordinate 5,361 of NW_026701633.1, forward strand.
TTCACACACCATCAGGCTTCCAAGCAGCTCTCAAGGAAACTCAGTTTTCACACTCTATGCTTAGTGCCCTTTGAGTGCATTATCTAGGAATGAACCTGGTAGAGCATCCCACACAAACGAATGCTCCACATGCGGGTTTCACATGCCACCAACTCCACATTCACAGGCAACTTCAGCGCCACAGCCTTTTTCAGATAGGCCTCAATGCAAAGTCTCTAGACGCAAATATTGGTGTGAGAGCTAATTCAATCAAGGAAACACTGCATGTTGGTGAAGGGCATATTGAAGAAGGATCAGCCGAGTGGTTCTTGTGGGAGAACAACTCCATTTGGCTCACTAACTTCACACACCATCAGGCTTCCAAGCAGCTCTCAAGGAAACTCAGTTTTCACACTCTATGCTTAGTGCCCTTTGAGTGCTTTATCTAGGAATGAACCTGGTAGAGCATCCCACACAAACGAATGCTCCACATGCGGGTTTCACATGCCACCAACTCCACATTCACAGGCAACTTCAGCGCCACAGCCATTTTCAGATAGCCCTCAATGCAAAGGCTCTAGACGCAAATATTGGTGTGAGAGCTAATTCAATCAAGGATACACTGCATGTTGGTGAAGGGCATATTGAAGAAGGATCAGCCGAGTGGTTCTTGTGGGAGAACAACTCCATTTGGCTCACTAACTTCACACACCATCAGGCTTCCAAGCAGCTCTCAAGGAAACTCAGTTTTCACACTCTATGCTTAGTGCCCTTTGAGTGCCTAGCACTGAAATGAAGCTTGGTGAGCATCCCACACAAACGAATGCTCCACATGCGGGTTTCACATGCCACCAACTCCACATTCACAGGCAACTTCAGCGCCACAGCCGTTTTCAGATAGCCCTCAATGCAAAGGCTCTAGACGCAAATATTGGTGTGAGAGCTAATTCAATCAAGGAAACACTGCATGTTGGTGAAGGGCATATTGAAGAAGGATCAGCCGAGTGGTTCTTGTGGGAGAACAACTCCATTTGGCTCACTAACTTCACACACCATCAGGCTTCCAAGCAGCTCTCAAGGAAACTCAGTTTTCACACTCTATGCTTAGTGCCCTTTGAGTGCCTAGGACTGAAATGAAGCTTGGTGAGCATCCCACACAAACGAATGCTCCACATGCGGGTTTCACATGCCACCAACTCCACATTCACAGGCAACTTCAGCGCCACAGCCGTTTTCAGATAGCCCTCAATGCAAAGGCTCTAGACGCAAATATTGGTGTGAGAGCTAATTCAATCAAGGAAACACTGCATGTTGGTGAAGGGCATATTGAAGAAGGATCATCCGAGTGGTTCTTGTGGGAGAACAACTCCATTTGGCTCACTAACTTCACACACCATCAGGCTTCCAAGCAGCTCTCAAGGAAACTCAGTTTTCACACTCTATGCTTAGTGCCCTTTGAGTGCCTACTAAATGAAATGAAGCTTGGTGAGCATCCTACACAAACGAATGCTCCACGTGCGGGTTTCACATGCCACCAACTCCACATTCACAGGCAACTTCAGCGCCACAGCCGTTTTCACCTAGCCCTCAATGCAAAGGCTCTAGACGCAAATATTGGTGTGAGAGCTAATTCAATCAAGGAAACACTGCATGTTGGTGAAGGGCATATTGAAGAAGGATCAGCCGAGTGGTTCTTGTGGGAGAACAACTCCATTTGGCTCACTAACTTCACACACCATCAGGCTTCCAAGCAGCTCTCAAGGAAACTCAGTTTTCACACTCTATGCTTAGTGCCCTTTGAGTGCTTTATCTAGGAATGAACCTGGTAGAGCATCCTACACAAACGAATCCTCCACGTGCGGGTTTCACATGCCACCAACTCCACATTCACAGGCAACTTCAGCGCCACAGCCGTTTTCAGATAGCCCTCAATGCAAAGGCTCTAGACGCAAATATTGGTGTGAGAGCTAATTCAATCAAGGAAACACTGCATGTTGGTGAAGGGCATATTGAAGAAGGATCAGCCGAGTGGTTCTTGTGGGAGAACAACTCCATTTGGCTCATTAACTTCACACACCATCAGGCTTCCAAGCAGCTCTCAAGGAAACTCAGTTTTCACACTCTATGCTTAGTGCCCTTTGAGTGCCTAGCACTGAAATGAAGCTTGGTGAGCATCCCACACAAACGAATGCTCCACATGCGGGTTTCACATGCCACCAACTCCACATTCACAGGCAACTTCAGCACCACAGCCGTTTTCAGATAGCCCTCAATGCAAAGGCTCTAGACGCAAATATTGGTGTGAGAGCTAATTCAATCAAGGAAACACTGCATGTTGGTGAAGGGCATATTGAAGAAGGATCAGCCGAGTGGTTCTTGTGGGAGAACAACTCCATTTGGCTCACTAACTTCACACACCATCAGGCTTCCAAGCAGCTCTCAAGGAAACTCAGTTTTCACACTCTATGCTTAGTGCCCTTTGAGTGCCTAGCACTGAAATGAAGCTGGTAGAGCATCCCACACAAGCGAATGCTCCACATGCGGGTTTCACATGCCACCAACTCCACATTCACAGGCAACTTCAGCGCCACAGCCGTTTTCAGATAGCCCTCAATGCAAAGGCTCTAGACGCAAATATTGGTGTGAGAGCTAATTCAATCAAGGAAACACTGCATGTTGGTGAAGGGCATATTGAAGAAGGATCAGCCGAGTGGTTCTTGTGGGAGAACAACTCCATTTGGCTCACTAACTTCACACACCATCAGGCTTCCAAGCAGCTCTCAAGGAAACTCAGTTTTCACACTCTATGCTTAGTGCCCTTTGAGTGCCTAGGACTGAAATGAAGCTTGGTGAGCATCCCACACAAACGAATGCTCCACATGCGGGTTTCACATGCCACCAACTCCACATTCACAGGCAACTTCAGCGCCACAGCCGTTTTCAGATAGCCCTCAATGCAAAGGCTCTAGACGCAAATATTGGTGTGAGAGCTAATTCAGTCAAGGAAACACTGCATGTTGGTGAAGGGCATATTGAAGAAGGATCAGCCGAGTGGTTCTTGTGGGAGAACAACTCCATTTGGCTCACTAACTTCACACACCATCAGGCTTCCAAGCAGCTCTCAAGGAAACTCAGTTTTCACACTCTATGCTTAGTGCCCTTTGAGTGCCTATTAAATGAAATGAAGCTTGGTGAGCATCCTACACAAACGAATGCTCCACATGCGGGTTTCACATGCCACCAACTCCACATTCACAGGCAACTTCAGCGCCACAGCCGTTTTCAGATAGCCCTCAATGCAAAGGCTCTAGACGCAAATATTGCTGTGAGAGCTAATTCAATCAAGGAAACACTGCATGTTGGTGAAGGGCATATTGAAGAAGGATCAGCTGAGTGGTTCTTGTGGGAGAACAACTCCATTTGGCTCACTAACTTCACACACCATCAGGCTTCCAAGCAGCTCTCAAGGAAACTCAGTTTTCACACTCTAGGCTTAGTGCCCTTTGAGTGCCTAGCACTGAAATGAAGCTTGGTGAGCATCCCACACAAACGAATGCTCCACATGCGGGTTTCACATGCCACCAACTCCACATTCACAGGCAACTTCAGCACCACAGCCGTTTTCAGATAGCCCTCAATGCAAAGGCTCTAGACGCAAATATTGGTGTGAGAGCTAATTCAATCAAGGAAACACTGCATGTTGGTGAAGGGCATATTGAAGAAGGATCAGCCGAGTGGTTCTTGTGGGAGAACAACTCCATTTGGCTCACTAACTTCACACACCATCAGGCTTCCAAGCAGCTCTCAAGGAAACTCAGTTTTCACACTCTATGCTTAGTGCCCTTTGAGTGCATTATCTAGGAATGAACCTGGTAGAGCATCCCACACAAACGAATGCTCCACATGCGGGTTTCACATGCCACCAACTCCACATTCACAGGCAACTTCAGCGCCACAGCCGTTTTCAGATAGCCCTCAATGCAAAGGCTCTAGACGCAAATATTGCTGTGAGAGCTAATTCAATCAAGGAAACACTGCATGTTGGTGAAGGGCATATTGAAGAAGGATCAGCCGAGTGGTTCTTGTGGGAGAACAACTCCATTTGGCTCACTAACTTCACACACCATCAGGCTTCCAAGCAGCTCTCAAGGAAACTCAGTTTTCACACTCTATGCTTAGTGCCCTTTGAGTGCCTAGGACTGAAATGAAGCTTGGTGAGCATCCCACACAAACGAATGCTCCACATACGGGTTTCACATGCCACCAACTCCACAGTCACAGGCAACTTCAGCGCCACAGCCGTTTTCAGATAGCCTTCAATGCAAAGGCTCTAGAAGCAAATATTGGTGTGGGAGTTAATTCAATCAAGGAAACACTGCATGTTGGTGAAGGGCATATTGAAGAAGGATCAGCCGAGTGGTTCTTGTGGGAGAACAACTCCATTTGGCTCACTAACTTCACACACCATCAGGCTTCCAAGCAGCTCTCAAGGAAACTCAGTTTTCACACTCTATGCTTAGTGCCCTTTGAGTGCCTAGCACTGAAATGAAGCTGGTAGAGCATCCCACACAAACGAGTGCTCCACATGCGGGTTTCACATGCCACCAACTCCACATTCACAGGCAACTTCAGCGCCACAGCCTTTTTCAGATAGGCCTCAATGCAAAGGCTCTAGACGCAAATATTGGTGTGAGAGCTAATTCAATCAAGGAAACACTGCATGTTGGTGAAGGGCATATTGAAGAAGGATCAGCCGAGTGGTTCTTGTGGGAGAACAACTCCATTTGGCTCACTAACTTCACACACCATCAGGCTTCCAAGCATCTCTCAAGGAAACTCAGTTTTCACACTCTATGCTTAGTGCCCTTTGAGTGCTTTATCTAGGAATGAACCTGGTAGAGCATCCCACACAAACGAATGCTCCACATGCGGGTTTCACATGACACCAACTCCACATTCACAGGCAACTTCAGCGCCACAACCGTTTTCAGATAGCCCTCAATGCAAAGGCTCTAGACGCAAATATTGGTGTGAGAGCTAATTCAATCAAGGAAACACTGCATGTTGGTGAAGGGCATATTGAAGAAGGATCAGCCGAGTGGTTCTTGTGGGAGAACAACTCCATTTGGATCACTAACTTCACACACCATCAGGCTTCCAAGCAGCTCTCAAGGAAACTCAGTTTTCACACTCTATGCTTAGTGCCCTTTGAGTGCCTAGCACTGAAATGAAGCTTGGTGAGCATCCCACACAAACGAATGCTCCACATGCGGGTTTCACATGCCAGCAACTCCACATTCACAGGCAACTTCAGCGCCACAGCCGTTTTCAGATAGCCCTCAATGCAAAGGCTCTAGACGCAAATATTGGTGTGAGAGCTAATTCAATCAAGGAAACACTGCATGTTGGTGAAGGGCATATTGAAGAAGGATCAGCCGAGTGGTTCTTGTGGGAGAACAACTCCATTTGGCTCACTAACTTCACACACCATCAGGCTTCCAAGCAGCTCTCAAGGAAACTCAGTTTTCACACTCTATGCTTAGTGCCCTTTGAGTGCCTAGGACTGAAATGAAGCTTGGTGAGCATCCCACACAAACGAATGCTCCACATGCGGGTTTCACATGCCACCAACTCCACATTCACAGGCAACTTCAGCACCACAGCCGTTTTCAGATAGCCCTCAATGCAAAGGCTCTAGAAGCAAATATTGGTGTGGGAGCTAATTCAATCAAGGAAACACTGCATGTTGGTGAAGGGCATATTGGAGAAGGATCAACCGAGTGGTTCTTGTGGGAGAACAACTCCATTTGGCTCACTAACTTCACACACCATCAGGCTTCCAAGCAGCTCTCAAGGAAACTCAGTTTTCACACTCTATGCTTAGTGCCCTTTGAGTGCCTAGCACTGAAATGAAGCTGGTAGAGCATCCCACACAAGCGAATGCTCCACATGCGGGTTTCACATGCCACCAACTCCACATTCACAGGCAACTTCAGCGCCACAGCCGTTTTCAGATAGCCCTCAATGCAAAGGCTCTAGACGCAAATATTGCTGTGAGAGCTAATTCAATCAAGGAAACACTGCATGTTGGTGAAGGGCATATTGAAGAAGGATCAGCCGAGTGGTTCTTGTGGGAGAACAACTCCATTTGGCTCACTAACTTCACACACCATCAGCCTTCCAAGCAGCTCTCAAGGAAACTCAGTTTTCACACTCTATGCTTAGTGCCCTTTGAGTGCCTAGGACTGAAATGAAGCTTGGTGAGCATCCCACACAAACGAATGCTCCACATACGGGTTTCACATGCCACCAACTCCACATTCACAGGCAACTTCAGCGCCACAGCCGTTTTCAGATAGCCTTCAATGCAAAGGCTCTAGAAGCAAATATTGGTGTGGGAGCTAATTCAATCAAGGAAACACTGCATGTTGGTGAAGGGCATATTGAAGAAGGATCAGCCGAGTGGTTCTTGTGGGAGAACAACTCCATTTGGCTCACTAACTTCACACACCATCAGGCTTCCAAGCATCTCTCAAGGAAACTCAGTTTTCACACTCTATGCTTAGTGCCCTTTGAGTGCTTTATCTAGGAATGAACCTGGTAGAGCATCCCACACAAACGAATGCTCCACATGCGGGTTTCACATGACACCAACTCCACATTCACAGGCAACTTCAGCGCCACAACCGTTTTCAGATAGCCCTCAATGCAAAGGCTCTAGACGCAAATATTGGTGTGAGAGCTAATTCAATCAAGGAAACACTGCATGTTGGTGAAGGGCATATTGAAGAAGGATCAGCCGAGTGGTTCTTGTGGGAGAACAACTCCATTTGGATCACTAACTTCACACACCATCAGGCTTCCAAGCAGCTCTCAAGGAAACTCAGTTTTCACACTCTATGCTTAGTGCCCTTTGAGTGCCTAGCACTGAAATGAAGCTTGGTGAGCATCCCACACAAACGAATGCTCCACATGCGGGTTTCACATGCCACCAACTCCACATTCACAGGCAACTTCAGCACCACAGCCGTTTTCAGATAGCCCTCAATGCAAAGGCTCTAGACGCAAATATTGGTGTGAGAGCTAATTCAATCAAGGAAACACTGCATGTTGGTGAAGGGCATATTGAAGAAGGATCAGCCGAGTGGTTCTTGTGGGAGAACAACTCCATTTGGCTCACTAACTTCACACACCATCAGGCTTCCAAGCAGCTCTCAAGGAAACTCAGTTTTCACACTCTATGCTTAGTGCCCTTTGAGTGCCTAGCACTGAAATGAAGCTGGTAGAGCATCCCACACAAACGAGTGCTCCACATGCGGGTTTCACATGCCACCAACTCCACATTCACAGGCAACTTCAGCGCCACAGCCTTTTTCAGATAGGCCTCAATGCAAAGGCTCTAGACGCAAATATTGGTGTGAGAGCTAATTCAATCAAGGAAACACTGCATGTTGGTGAAGGGCATATTGAAGAAGGATCAGCCGAGTGGTTCTTGTGGGAGAACAACTCCATTTGGCTCACTAACTTCACACACCATCAGGCTTCCAAGCATCTCTCAAGGAAACTCAGTTTTCACACTCTATGCTTAGTGCCCTTTGAGTGCTTTATCTAGGAATGAACCTGGTAGAGCATCCCACACAAACGAATGCTCCACATGCGGGTTTCACATGACACCAACTCCACATTCACAGGCAACTTCAGCGCCACAGCCGTTTTCAGATAGCCCTCAATGCAAAGGCTCTAGACGCAAATATTGGTGTGAGAGCTAATTCAATCAAGGAAACACTGCATGTTGGTGAAGGGCATATTGAAGAAGGATCAGCCGAGTGGTTCTTGTGGGAGAACAACTCCATTTGGATCACTAACTTCACACACCATCAGGCTTCCAAGCAGCTCTCAAGGAAACTCAGTTTTCACACTCTATGCTTAGTGCCCTTTGAGTGCCTAGCACTGAAATGAAGCTTGGTGAGCATCCCACACAAACGAATGCTCCACATGCGGGTTTCACATGCCAGCAACTCCACATTCACAGGCAACTTCAGCGCCACAGCCGTTTTCAGATAGCCCTCAATGCAAAGGCTCTAGACGCAAATATTGGTGTGAGAGCTAATTCAATCAAGGAAACACTGCATGTTGGTGAAGGGCATATTGAAGAAGGATCAGCCGAGTGGTTCTTGTGGGAGAACAACTCCATTTGGCTCACTAACTTCACACACCATCAGGCTTCCAAGCAGCTCTCAAGGAAACTCAGTTTTCACACTCTATGCTTAGTGCCCTTTGAGTGCCTAGGACTGAAATGAAGCTTGGTGAGCATCCCACACAAACGAATGCTCCACATGCGGGTTTCACATGCCACCAACTCCACATTCACAGGCAACTTCAGCACCACAGCCGTTTTCAGATAGCCCTCAATGCAAAGGCTCTAGAAGCAAATATTGGTGTGGGAGCTAATTCAATCAAGGAAACACTGCATGTTGGTGAAGGGCATATTGGAGAAGGATCAACCGAGTGGTTCTTGTGGGAGAACAACTCCATTTGGCTCACTAACTTCACACACCATCAGGCTTCCAAGCAGCTCTCAAGGAAACTCAGTTTTCACACTCTATGCTTAGTGCCCTTTGAGTGCCTAGCACTGAAATGAAGCTGGTAGAGCATCCCACACAAGCGAATGCTCCACATGCGGGTTTCACATGCCACCAACTCCACATTCACAGGCAACTTCAGCGCCACAGCCGTTTTCAGATAGCCCTCAATGCAAAGGCTCTAGACGCAAATATTGCTGTGAGAGCTAATTCAATCAAGGAAACACTGCATGTTGGTGAAGGGCATATTGAAGAAGGATCAGCCGAGTGGTTCTTGTGGGAGAACAACTCCATTTGGCTCACTAACTTCACACACCATCAGGCTTCCAAGCAGCTCTCAAGGAAACTCAGTTTTCACACTCTATGCTTAGTGCCCTTTGAGTGCCTAGGACTGAAATGAAGCTTGGTGAGCATCCCACACAAACGAATGCTCCACATACGGGTTTCACATGCCACCAACTCCACATTCACAGGCAACTTCAGCGCCACAGCCGTTTTCAGATAGCCTTCAATGCAAAGGCTCTAGAAGCAAATATTGGTGTGGGAGCTAATTCAATCAAGGAAACACTGCATGTTGGTGAAGGGCATATTGAAGAAGGATCAGCCGAGTGGTTCTTGTGGGAGAACAACTCCATTTGGCTCACTAACTTCACACACCATCAGGCTTCCAAGCATCTCTCAAGGAAACTCAGTTTTCACACTCTATGCTTAGTGCCCTTTGAGTGCTTTATCTAGGAATGAACCTGGTAGAGCATCCCACACAAACGAATGCTCCACATGCGGGTTTCACATGACACCAACTCCACATTCACAGGCAACTTCAGCGCCACAACCGTTTTCAGATAGCCCTCAATGCAAAGGCTCTAGACGCAAATATTGGTGTGAGAGCTAATTCAATCAAGGAAACACTGCATGTTGGTGAAGGGCATATTGAAGAAGGATCAGCCGAGTGGTTCTTGTGGGAGAACAACTCCATTTGGATCACTAACTTCACACACCATCAGGCTTCCAAGCAGCTCTCAAGGAAACTCAGTTTTCACACTCTATGCTTAGTGCCCTTTGAGTGCCTAGCACTGAAATGAAGCTTGGTGAGCATCCCACACAAACGAATGCTCCACATGCGGGTTTCACATGCCACCAACTCCACATTCACAGGCAACTTCAGCACCACAGCCGTTTTCAGATAGCCCTCAATGCAAAGGCTCTAGACGCAAATATTGGTGTGAGAGCTAATTCAATCAAGGAAACACTGCATGTTGGTGAAGGGCATATTGAAGAAGGATCAGCCGAGTGGTTCTTGTGGGAGAACAACTCCATTTGGCTCACTAACTTCACACACCATCAGGCTTCCAAGCAGCTCTCAAGGAAACTCAGTTTTCACACTCTATGCTTAGTGCCCTTTGAGTGCCTAGCACTGAAATGAAGCTTGGTGAGCATCCCACACAAACGAATGCTCCACATGCGGGTTTCACATGCCACCAACTCCACATTCACAGGCAACTTCAGCACCACAGCCGTTTTCAGATAGCCCTCAATGCAAAGGCTCTAGAAGCAAATCTTGCTGTGGGAGCTAATTCAATCAAGGAAACACTGCATGTTGGTGAAGGGCATATTGAAGAAGGATCAACCGAGTGGTTCTTGTGGGAGAACAACTCCATTTGGCTCACTAACTTCACACACCATCAGGCTTCCAAGCAGCTCTCAAGGAAACTCAGTTTTCACACTCTATGCTTAGTGCCCTTTGAGTGCCTAGCACTGAAATGAAGCTGGTAGAGCATCCCACACAAGCGAATGCTCCACATGCGGGTTTCACATGCCACCAACTCCACATTCACAGGCAACTTCAGCGCCACAGCCGTTTTCAGATAGCCCTCAATGCAAAGGCTCTAGACGCAAATATTGCTGTGAGAGCTAATTCAATCAAGGAAACACTGCATGTTGGTGAAGGGCATATTGAAGAAGGATCAGCCGAGTGATTCTTGTGGCAGAACAACTCCATTTGGCTCACTAACTTCACACACCATCAGGCTTCCAAGCAGCTCTCAAGGAAACTCAGTTTTCACACTCTATGCTTAGTGCCCTTTGAGTGCCTAGGACTGAAATGAAGCTTGGTGAGCATCCCACACAAACGAATGCTCCACATGCGGGTTTCACATGCCACCAACTCCACATTCACAGGCAACTTCAGCGCCACAGCCGTTTTCAGATAGCCCTCAATGCAAAGGCTCTAGACGCAAATATTTGTGTGAGAGCTAATTCAGTCAAGGAAACACTGCATGTTGGTGAAGGGCATATTGAAGAAGGATCAGCCGAGTGGTTCTTGTGGGAGAACAACTCCATTTGGCTCACTAACTTCACACACCATCAGGCTTCCAAGCAGCTCTCAAGGAAACTCAGTTTTCACACTCTATGCTTAGTGCCCTTTGAGTGCCTAGGACTGAAATGATTGTTGGTGAGCATCCCACACAAACGAATGCTCCACATACGGGTTTCACATGCCACCAACTCCACATTCACAGGCAACTTCAGCGCCACAGCCGTTTTCAGATAGCCCTCAATGCAAAGGCTCTAGAAGCAAATATTGGTGTGGGAGCTAATTCAATCAAGGAAACACTGCATGTTGGTGAAGGGCATATTGGAGAAGGTTCAACCAAGTGGTTCTTGTGGGAGAACAACTCCATTTGGCTCACTAACTTCACACACCATCAGGCTTCCAAGCAGCTCTCAAGGAAACTCAGTTTTCACACTCTATGCTTAGTGCCCTTTGAGTGCCTAGCACTGAAATGAAGCTGGTAGAGCATCCCACACAAACGAATGCTCCACATGCGGGTTTCACATGCCACCAACTCCACATTCACAGGCAACTTCAGCGCCACAGCCATTTTCAGATAGCCCTCAATGCAAAGGCTCTAGACGCAAATATTGGTGTGAGAGCTAATTCAATCAAGGAAACACTGCATGTTGGTGAAGGGCATATTGAAGAAGGATCAGCCGAGTGGTTCTTGTGGGAGAACAACTCCATTTGGCTCACTAACTTCACACACCATCAGGCTTCCAAGCAGCTCTCAAGGAAACTCAGTTTTCACACTCTATGCTTAGTGCCCTTTGAGTGCTTTATCTAGGAATGAACCTGGTAGAGCATCCCACACAAACGAATGCTCCACATGCGGGTTTCCCATGCCACCAACTCCACATTCACAGGCAACTTCCGCGCCACTGCAGGTTTCAGATAGTCCCTCAATGCAAAGGCTCTAGAAGCAAATATTGGTGTGAGAGCTAATTCAATCAAGGAAACACTGCATGTTGGTGAAGGGCATATTGAAGAAGGATCAGCCGAGTGGTTCTTGTGGCAGAACAACTCCATTTGGCTCACTAACTTCACACACCATCAGGCTTCCAAGCAGCTCTTAAGGAAACTCAGTTTTCACACTCTATGCTTAGTGCCCTTTGAGTGCCTATTAAATGAAATGAAGCTTGGTGAGCATCCTACACAAACGAATGCTCCACATGCGGGTTTCACATGCCACCAACTCCACATTCACAGGCAACTTCAGCGCCACAGCCGTTTTCAGATAGCCCTCAATGCAAAGGCTCTAGACGCAAATATTGCTGTGAGAGCTAATTCAATCAAGGAAACACTGCATGTTGGTGAAGGGCATATTGAAGAAGGATCAGCTGAGTGGTTCTTGTGTGAGAACAACTCCATTTGGCTCACTAACTTCACACACCATCAGGCTTCCAAGCAGCTCTCAAGGAAACTCAGTTTTCACACTCTAGGCTTAGTGCCCTTTGAGTGCCTAGCACTGAAATGAAGCTTGGTGAGCATCCCGACACAAACGAATGCTCCACATGCGGGTTTCACATGCCACCAACTCCACATTCACAGGCAACTTCAGCACCACAGCCGTTTTCAGATAGCCCTCAATGCAAAGGCTCTAGACGCAAATATTGGTGTGAGAGCTAATTCAATCAAGGAAACACTGCATGTTGGTGAAGGGCATATTGAAGAAGGATCAGCCGAGTGGTTCTTGTGGGAGAACAACTCCATTTGGTTCACTAACTTCACACACCATCAGGCTTCCAAGCAGCTCTCAAGGAAACTCAGTTTTCACACTCTATGCTTAGTGCCCTTTGAGTGCATTATCTAGGAATGAACCTGGTAGAGCATCCCACACAAACGAATGCTCCACATGCGGGTTTCACATGCCACCAACTCCACATTCACAGGCAACTTCAGCGCCACAGCCGTTTTCAGATAGCCCTCAATGCAAAGGCTCTAAACGCAAATATTGGTGTGAGAGCTAATTCAATCAAGGAAACAGCATGTTGGTGAAGGGCATATTGAAGAAGGATCAGCCGAGTGGTTCTTGTGGGAGAACAACTCCATTTGGCTCACTAACTTCACACACCATCAGGCTTCCAAGCAGCTCTCAAGGAAACTCAGTTTTCACACTCTATGCTTAGTGCCCTTTGAGTGCCTAGGACTGAAATGAAGCTTGGTGAGCATCCCACACAAACGAATGCTCCACATGCGGGTTTCACATGCCACCAACTCCACATTCACAGGCAACTTCAGCGCCACAGCCGTTTTCAGATAGCCCTCAATGCAAAGGCTCTAGACGCAAATATTGGTGTGAGAGCTAATTCAATCAAGGAAACACTGCATGTTGGTGAAGGGCATATTGAAGAAGGATCAGCCGAGTGGTTCTTGTGGGAGAACAACTCCATTTGGCTCACTAACTTCACACACCATCAGGCTTCCAAGCAGCTCTCAAGGAAACTCAGTTTTCACACTCTATGCTTAGTGCCCTTTGAGTGCCTAGCACTGAAATGAAGCTGGTAGAGCATCCCACACAAACGAGTGCTCCACATGCGGGTTTCACATGCCACCAACTCCACATTCACAGGCAACTTCAGCGCCACAGCCTTTTTCAGATAGGCCTCAATGCAAAGGCTCTAGACGCAAATATTGGTGTGAGAGCTAATTCAATCAAGGAAACACTGCATGTTGGTGAAGGGCATATTGAAGAAGGATCAGCCGAGTGGTTCTTGTGGGAGAACAACTCCATTTGGCTCACTAACTTCACACACCATCAGGCTTCCAAGCATCTCTCAAGGGAAAAACTCAGTTTTCACACTCTATGCTTAGTGCCCTTTGAGTGCTTTATCTAGGAATGAACCTGGTAGAGCATCCCACACAAACGAATGCTCCACATGCGGGTTTCACATGACACCAACTCCACATTCACAGGCAACTTCAGCGCCACAGCCGTTTTCAGATAGCCCTCAATGCAAAGGCTCTAGACGCAAATATTGGTGTGAGAGCTAATTCAGTCAAGGAAACACTGCATGTTGGTGAAGGGCATATTGAAGAAGGATCAGCCGAGTGGTTCTTGTGGGAGAACAACTCCATTTGGCTCACTAACTTCACACACCATCAGGCTTCCAAGCAGCTCTCAAGGAAACTCAGTTTTCACACTCTATGCTTAGTGCCCTTTGAGTGCCTAGGACTGAAATGAAGCTTGGTGAGCATCCCACACAAACGAATGCTCCACATACGTGTTTCACATGCCACCAACTCCACATTCACAGGCAACTTCAGCGCCACAGCCGTTTTCAGATAGCCCTCAATGCAAAGGCTCTAGAAGCAAATATTGGTGTGGGAGCTAATTCAATCAAGGAAACACTGCATGTTGGTGAAGGGCATATTGGAGAAGGTTCAACCGAGTGGTTCTTGTGGGAGAACAACTCCATTTGGCTCACTAACTTCACACACCATCAGGCTTCCAAGCAGCTCTCAAGGAAACTCAGTTTTCACACTCTATGCTTAGTGCCCTTTGAGTGCCTAGCACTGAAATGAAGCTGGTAGAGCATCCCACACAAACGAATGCTCCACATGCGGGTTTCACATGCCACCAACTCCACATTCACAGGCAACTTCAGCGCCACAGCCATTTTCAGATAGCCCTCAATGCAAAGGCTCTAGACGCAAATATTGGTGTGAGAGCTAATTCAATCAAGGAAACACTGCATGTTGGTGAAGGGCATATTGAAGAAGGATCAGCCGAGTGGTTCTTGTGGGAGAACAACTCCATTTGGCTCACTAACTTCACACACCATCAGGCTTCCAAGCAGCTCTCAAGGAAACTCAGTTTTCACACTCTATGCTTAGTGCCCTTTGAGTGCTTTATCTAGGAATGAACCTGGTAGAGCATCCCACACAAACGAATGCTCCACATGCGGGTTTCCCATGCCACCAACTCCACATTCACAGGCAACTTCCGCGCCACTGCAGGTTTCAGATAGTCCTCAATGCAAAGGCTCTAGAAGCAAATATTGGTGTGAGAGCTAATTCAATCAAGGAAACACTGCATGTTGGTGAAGGGCATATTGAAGAAGGATCAGCCGAGTGGTTCTTGTGGCAGAACAACTCCATTTGGCTCACTAACTTCACACACCATCAGGCTTCCAAGCAGCTCTTAAGGAAACTCAGTTTTCACACTCTATGCTTAGTGCCCTTTGAGTGCCTATTAAATGAAATGAAGCTTGGTGAGCATCCTACACAAACGAATGCTCCACATGCGGGTTTCACATGCCACCAACTCCACATTCACAGGCAACTTCAGCGCCACAGCCGTTTTCAGATAGCCCTCAATGCAAAGGCTCTAGACGCAAATATTGCTGTGAGAGCTAATTCAATCAAGGAAACACTGCATGTTGGTGAAGGGCATATTGAAGAAGGATCAGCTGAGTGGTTCTTGTGGGAGAACAACTCCATTTGGCTCACTAACTTCACACACCATCAGGCTTCCAAGCAGCTCTCAAGGAAACTCAGTTTTCACACTCTAGGCTTAGTGCCCTTTGAGTGCCTAGCACTGAAATGAAGCTTGGTGAGCATCCCACACAAACGAATGCTCCACATGCGGGTTTCACATGCCACCAACTCCACATTCACAGGCAACTTCAGCACCACAGCCGTTTTCAGATAGCCCTCAATGCAAAGGCTCTAGACGCAAATATTGGTGTGAGAGCTAATTCAATCAAGGAAACACTGCATGTTGGTGAAGGGCATATTGAAGAAGGATCAGCCGAGTGGTTCTTGTGGGAGAACAACTCCATTTGGCTCACTAACTTCACACACCATCAGGCTTCCAAGCAGCTCTCAAGGAAACTCAGTTTTCACACTCTATGCTTAGTGCCCTTTGAGTGCATTATCTAGGAATGAACCTGGTAGAGCATCCCACACAAACGAATGCTCCACATGCGGGTTTCACATGCCACCAACTCCACATTCACAGGCAACTTCAGCGCCACAGCCGTTTTCAGATAGCCCTCAATGCAAAGGCTCTAAACGCAAATATTGGTGTGAGAGCTAATTCAATCAAGGAAACACTGCATGTTGGTGAAGGGCATATTGAAGAAGGATCAGCCGAGTGGTTCTTGTGGGAGAACAACTCCATTTGGCTCACTAACTTCACACACCATCAGGCTTCCAAGCAGCTCTCAAGGAAACTCAGTTTTCACACTCTATGCTTAGTGCCCTTTGAGTGCCTAGGACTGAAATGAAGCTTGGTGAGCATCCCACACAAACGAATGCTCCACATGCGGGTTTCACATGCCACCAACTCCACATTCACAGGCAACTTCAGCGCCACAGCCGTTTTCAGATAGCCCTCAATGCAAAGGCTCTAGACGCAAATATTGGTGTGAGAGCTAATTCAATCAAGGAAACACTGCATGTTGGTGAAGGGCATATTGAAGAAGGATCAGCGAGTGGTTCTTCTGGGAGAACAACACCATTTGGCTCACTAACTTCACACACCATCAGGCTTCCAAGCAGCTCTCAAGGAAACTCAGTTTTCACACTCTATGCTTAGTGCCCTTTGAGTGCCTAGGACTGAAATGAATCTTGGTGAGCATCCCACACAAACGAATGCTCCACATACGGGTTTCACATGCCACCAACTCCACATTCACAGGCAACTTCAGCGCCACAGCCGTTTTCAGATAGCCTTCAATGCAAAGGCTCTAGAAGCAAATATTGGTGTGGGAGCTAATTCAATCAAGGAAACACTGCATGTTGGTGAAGGGCATATTGAAGAAGGATCAGCCGAGTGGTTCTTGTGGGAGAACAACTCCATTTGGCTCACTAACTTCACACACCATCAGGCTTCCAAGCAGCTCTCAAGGAAACTCAGTTTTCACACTCTATGCTTAGTGCCCTTTGAGTGCCTAGCACTGAAATGAAGCTGGTAGAGCATCCCACACAAACGAGTGCTCCACATGCGGGTTTCACATGCCACCAACTCCACATTCACAGGCAACTTCAGCGCCACAGCCTTTTTCAGATAGGCCTCAATGCAAAGGCTCTAGACGCAAATATTGGTGTGAGAGCTAATTCAATCAAGGAAACACTGCATGTTGGTGAAGGGCATATTGAAGAAGGATCAGCCGAGTGGTTCTTGTGGGAGAACAACTCCATTTGGCTCACTAACTTCACACACCATCAGGCTTCCAAGCATCTCTCAAGGAAACTCAGTTTTCACACTCTATGCTTAGTGCCCTTTGAGTGCTTTATCTAGGAATGAACCTGGTAGAGCATCCCACACAAACGAATGCTCCACATGCGGGTTTCACATGACACCAACTCCACATTCACAGGCAACTTCAGCGCCACAACCGTTTTCAGATAGCCCTCAATGCAAAGGCTCTAGACGCAAATATTGGTGTGAGAGCTAATTCAATCAAGGAAACACTGCATGTTGGTGAAGGGCATATTGAAGAAGGATCAGCCGAGTGGTTCTTGTGGGAGAACAACTCCATTTGGATCACTAACTTCACACACCATCAGGCTTCCAAGCAGCTCTCAAGGAAACTCAGTTTTCACACTCTATGCTTAGTGCCCTTTGAGTGCCTAGCACTGAAATGAAGCTTGGTGAGCATCCCACACAAACGAATGCTCCACATGCGGGTTTCACATGCCACCAACTCCACATTCACAGGCAACTTCAGCACCACAGCCGTTTTCAGATAGCCCTCAATGCAAAGGCTCTAGACGCAAATATTGGTGTGAGAGCTAATTCAATCAAGGAAACACTGCATGTTGGTGAAGGGCATATTGAAGAAGGATCAGCCGAGTGGTTCTTGTGGGAGAACAACTCCATTTGGCTCACTAACTTCACACACCATCAGGCTTCCAAGCAGCTCTCAAGGAAACTCAGTTTTCACACTCTATGCTTAGTGCCCTTTGAGTGCCTAGGACTGAAATGAAGCTTGGTGAGCATCCCACACAAACGAATGCTCCACATGCGGGTTTCACATGCCACCAACTCCACATTCACAGGCAACTTCAGCACCACAGCCGTTTTCAGATAGCCCTCAATGCAAAGGCTCTAGAAGCAAATATTGGTGTGGGAGCTAATTCAATCAAGGAAACACTGCATGTTGGTGAAGGGCATATTGGAGAAGGATCAACCGAGTGGTTCTTGTGGGAGAACAACTCCATTTGGCTCACTAACTTCACACACCATCAGGCTTCCAAGCAGCTCTCAAGGAAACTCAGTTTTCACACTCTATGCTTAGTGCCCTTTGAGTGCCTAGCACTGAAATGAAGCTGGTAGAGCATCCCACACAAGCGAATGCTCCACATGCGGGTTTCACATGCCACCAACTCCACATTCACAGGCAACTTCAGCGCCACAGCCGTTTTCAGATAGCCCTCAATGCAAAGGCTCTAGACGCAAATATTGGTGTGAGAGCTAATTCAATCAAGGAAACACTGCATGTTGGTGAAGGGCATATTGAAGAAGGATCAGCCGAGTGGTTCTTGTGGCAGAACAACTCCATTTGGCTCACTAACTTCACACACCATCAGCCTTCCAAGCAGCTCTCAAGGAAACTCAGTTTTCACACTCTATGCTTAGTGCCCTTTGAGTGCCTAGGACTGAAATGAAGCTTGGTGAGCATCCCACACAAACGAATGCTCCACATACGGGTTTCACATGCCACCAACTCCACATTCACAGGCAACTTCAGCGCCACAGCCGTTTTCAGATAGCCTTCAATGCAAAGGCTCTAGAAGCAAATATTGGTGTGGGAGATAATTCAATCAAGGAAACACTGCATGTTGGTGAAGGGCATATTGAAGAAGAATCAGCCGAGTGGTTCTTGTGGGAGAACAACTCCATTTGGCTCACTAACTTCACACACCATCAGGCTTCCAAGCAGCTCTCAAGGAAACTCAGTTTTCACACTCTATGCTTAGTGCCCTTTGAGTGCCTAGCACTGAAATGAAGCTGGTAGAGCATCCCACACAAACGAGTGCTCCACATGCGGGTTTCACATGCCACCAACTCCACATTCACAGACAACTTCAGCGCCACAGCCTTTTTCAGATAGGCCTCAATGCAAAGGCTCTAGACGCAAATATTGGTGTGAGAGCTAATTCAATCAAGGAAACACTGCATGTTGGTGAAGGGCATATTGAAGAAGGATCAGCCGAGTGGTTCTTGTGGGAGAACAACTCCATTTGGCTCACTAACTTCACACACCATCAGGCTTCCAAGCATCTCTCAAGGAAACTCAGTTTTCACACTCTATGCTTAGTGCCCTTTGAGTGCTTTATCTAGGAATGAACCTGGTAGAGCATCCCACACAAACGAATGCTCCACATGCGGGTTTCACATGACACCAACTCCACATTCACAGGCAACTTCAGCGCCACAGCCGTTTTCAGATAGCCCTCAATGCAAAGGCTCTAGACGCAAATATTGGTGTGAGAGCTAATTCAGTCAAGGAAACACTGCATGTTGGTGAAGGGCATATTGAAGAAGGATCAGCCGAGTGGTACTTCTGGGAGAACAACTCCATTTGGCTCACTAACTTCACACACCATCAGGCTTCCAAGCAGCTCTCAAGGAAACTCAGTTTTCACACTCTATGCTTAGTGCCCTTTGAGTGCCTAGGACTGAAATGAAGCTTGGTGAGCATCCCACACAAACGAATGCTCCACATACGTGTTTCACATGCCACCAACTCCACATTCACAGGCAACTTCAGCGCCACAGCCGTTTTCAGATAGCCCTCAATGCAAAGGCTCTAGAAGCAAATATTGGTGTGGGAGCTAATTCAATCAAGGAAACACTGCATGTTGGTGAAGGGCATATTGGAGAAGGTTCAACCGAGTGGTTCTTGTGGGAGAACAACTCCATTTGGCTCACTAACTTCACACACCATCAGGCTTCCAAGCAGCTCTCAAGGAAACTCAGTTTTCACACTCTATGCTTAGTGCCCTTTGAGTGCCTAGCACTGAAATGAAGCTGGTAGAGCATCCCACACAAACGAATGCTCCACATGCGGGTTTCACATGCCACCAACTCCACATTCACAGGCAACTTCAGCGCCACAGCCATTTTCAGATAGCCCTCAATGCAAAGGCTCTAGACGCAAATATTGGTGTGAGAGCTAATTCAATCAAGGAAACACTGCATGTTGGTGAAGGGCATATTGAAGAAGGATCAGCCGAGTGGTTCTTGTGGGAGAACAACTCCATTTGGCTCACTAACTTCACACACCATCAGGCTTCCAAGCAGCTCTCAAGGAAACTCAGTTTTCACACTCTATGCTTAGTGCCCTTTGAGTGCTTTATCTAGGAATGAACCTGGTAGAGCATCCCACACAAACGAATGCTCCACATGCGGGTTTCCCATGCCACCAACTCCACATTCACAGGCAACTTCCGCGCCACTGCAGGTTTCAGATAGTCCTCAATGCAAAGGCTCTAGAAGCAAATATTGGTGTGAGAGCTAATTCAATCAAGGAAACACTGCATGTTGGTGAAGGGCATATTGAAGAAGGATCAGCCGAGTGGTTCTTGTGGCAGAACAACTCCATTTGGCTCACTAACTTCACACACCATCAGGCTTCCAAGCAGCTCTTAAGGAAACTCAGTTTTCACACTCTATGCTTAGTGCCCTTTGAGTGCCTATTAAATGAAATGAAGCTTGGTGAGCATCCTACACAAACGAATGCTCCACATGCGGGTTTCACATGCCACCAACTCCACATTCACAGGCAACTTCAGCGCCACAGCCGTTTTCAGATAGCCCTCAATGCAAAGGCTCTAGACGCAAATATTGCTGTGAGAGCTAATTCAATCAAGGAAACACTGCATGTTGGTGAAGGGCATATTGAAGAAGGATCAGCTGAGTGGTTCTTGTGGGAGAACAACTCCATTTGGCTCACTAACTTCACACACCATCAGGCTTCCAAGCAGCTCTCAAGGAAACTCAGTTTTCACACTCTAGGCTTAGTGCCCTTTGAGTGCCTAGCACTGAAATGAAGCTTGGTGAGCATCCCACACAAACGAATGCTCCACATGCGGGTTTCACATGCCACCAACTCCACATTCACAGGCAACTTCAGCACCACAGCCGTTTTCAGATAGCCCTCAATGCAAAGGCTCTAGACGCAAATATTGGTGTGAGAGCTAATTCAATCAAGGAAACACTGCATGTTGGTGAAGGGCATATTGAAGAAGGATCAGCCGAGTGGTTCTTGTGGGAGAACAACTCCATTTGGCTCACTAACTTCACACACCATCAGGCTTCCAAGCAGCTCTCAAGGAAACTCAGTTTTCACACTCTATGCTTAGTGCCCTTTGAGTGCATTATCTAGGAATGAACCTGGTAGAGCATCCCACACAAACGAATGCTCCACATGCGGGTTTCACATGCCACCAACTCCACATTCACAGGCAACTTCAGCGCCACAGCCGTTTTCAGATAGCCCTCAATGCAAAGGCTCTAAACGCAAATATTGGTGTGAGAGCTAATTCAATCAAGGAAACACTGCATGTTGGTGAAGGGCATATTGAAGAAGGATCAGCCGAGTGGTTCTTGTGGGAGAACAACTCCATTTGGCTCACTAACTTCACACACCATCAGGCTTCCAAGCAGCTCTCAAGGAAACTCAGTTTTCACACTCTATGCTTAGTGCCCTTTGAGTGCCTAGGACTGAAATGAAGCTTGGTGAGCATCCCACACAAACGAATGCTCCACATGCGGGTTTCACATGCCACCAACTCCACATTCACAGGCAACTTCAGCGCCACAGCCGTTTTCAGATAGCCCTCAATGCAAAGGCTCTAGACGCAAATATTGGTGTGAGAGCTAATTCAATCAAGGAAACACTGCATGTTGGTGAAGGGCATATTGAAGAAGGATCAGCCGAGTGGTTCTTGTGGGAGAACAACTCCATTTGGCTCACTAACTTCACACACCATCAGGCTTCCAAGCAGCTCTCAAGGAAACTCAGTTTTCACACTCTATGCTTAGTGCCCTTTGAGTGCCTAGGACTGAAATGAAGCTTGGTGAGCATCCCACACAAACGAATGCTCCACATACGGGTTTCACATGCCACCAACTCCACATTCACAGGCAACTTCAGCGCCACAGCCGTTTTCAGATAGCCTTCAATGCAAAGGCTCTAGAAGCAAATATTGGTGTGGGAGCTAATTCAATCAAGGAAACACTGCATGTTGGTGAAGGGCATATTGAAGAAGGATCAGCCGAGTGGTTCTTGTGGGAGAACAACTCCATTTGGCTCACTAACTTCACACACCTAACTTCACACACCATCAGGCTTCCAAGCAGCTCTCAAGGAAACTCAGTTTTCACACTCTATGCTTAGTGCCCTTTGAGTGCCTAGCACTGAAATGAAGCTGGTAGAGCATCCCACACAAACGAGTGCTCCACATGCGGGTTTCACATGCCACCAACTCCACATTCACAGGCAACTTCAGCGCCACAGCCTTTTTCAGATAGGCCTCAATGCAAAGGCTCTAGACGCAAATATTGGTGTGAGAGCTAATTCAATCAAGGAAACACTGCATGTTGGTGAAGGGCATATTGAAGAAGGATCAGCCGAGTGGTTCTTGTGGGAGAACAACTCCATTTGGCTCACTAACTTCACACACCATCAGGCTTCCAAGCATCTCTCAAGGAAACTCAGTTTTCACACTCTATGCTTAGTGCCCTTTGAGCGCTTTATCTAGAATGAACCTGGTAGAGCATCCCACACAAACGAATGCTCCACATGCGGGTTTCACATGACACCAACTCCACATTCACAGGCAACTTCAGCGCCACAACCGTTTTCAGATAGCCCTCAATGCAAAGGCTCTAGACGCAAATATTGGTGTGAGAGCTAATTCAATCAAGGAAACACTGCATGTTGGTGAAGGGCATATTGAAGAAGGATCAGCCGAGTGGTTCTTGTGGGAGAACAACTCCATTTGGATCACTAACTTCACACACCATCAGGCTTCCAAGCAGCTCTCAAGGAAACTCAGTTTTCACACTCTATGCTTAGTGCCCTTTGAGTGCCTAGCACTGAAATGAAGCTTGGTGAGCATCCCACACAAACGAATGCTCCACATGCGGGTTTCACATGCCACCAACTCCACATTCACAGGCAACTTCAGCACCACAGCCGTTTTCAGATAGCCCTCAATGCAAAGGCTCTAGACGCAAATATTGGTGTGAGAGCTAATTCAATCAAGGAAACACTGCATGTTGGTGAAGGGCATATTGAAGAAGGATCAGCCGAGTGGTTCTTGTGGGAGAACAACTCCATTTGGCTCACTAACTTCACACACCATCAGGCTTCCAAGCAGCTCTCAAGGAAACTCAGTTTTCACACTCTATGCTTAGTGCCCTTTGAGTGCCTAGGACTGAAATGAAGCTTGGTGAGCATCCCACACAAACGAATGCTCCACATGCGGGTTTCACATGCCACCAACTCCACATTCACAGGCAACTTCAGCACCACAGCCGTTTTCAGATAGCCCTCAATGCAAAGGCTCTAGAAGCAAATATTGGTGTGGGGAGCTAATTCAATCAAGGAAACACTGCATGTTGGTGAAGGGCATATTGGAGAAGGATCAACCGAGTGGTTCTTGTGGGAGAACAACTCCATTTGGCTCACTAACTTCACACACCATCAGGCTTCCAAGCAGCTCTCAAGGAAACTCAGTTTTCACACTCTATGCTTAGTGCCCTTTGAGTGCCTAGGACTGAAATGAAGCTTGGTGAGCATCCCACACAAGCGAATGCTCCACATGCGGGTTTCACATGCCACCAACTCCACATTCACAGGCAACTTCAGCGCCACAGCCGTTTTCAGATAGCCCTCAATGCAAAGGCTCTAGACGCAAATATTGCTGTGAGAGCTAATTCAATCAAGGAAACACTGCATGTTGGTGAAGGGCATATTGAAGAAGGATCAGCCGAGTGGTTCTTGTGGCAGAACAACTCCATTTGGCTCACTAACTTCACACACCATCAGCCTTCCAAGCAGCTCTCAAGGAAACTCAGTTTTCACACTCTATGCTTAGTGCCCTTTGAGTGCCTAGGACTGAAATGAAGCTTGGTGAGCATCCCACACAAACGAATGCTCCACATACGGGTTTCACATGCCACCAACTCCACATTCACAGGCAACTTCAGCGCCACAGCCGTTTTCAGATAGCCTTCAATGCAAAGGCTCTAGAAGCAAATATTGTGTGGGAGATAATTCAATCAAGGAAACACTGCATGTTGGTGAAGGGCATATTGAAGAAGGATCAGCCGAGTGGTTCTTGTGGGAGAACAACTCCATTTGGCTCACTAACTTCACACACCATCAGGCTTCCAAGCAGCTCTCAAGGAAACTCAGTTTTCACACTCTATGCTTAGTGCCCTTTGAGTGCCTAGCACTGAAATGAAGCTGGTAGAGCATCCCACACAAACGAGTGCTCCACATGCGGGTTTCACATGCCACCAACTCCACATTCACAGACAACTTCAGCGCCACAGCCTTTTTCAGATAGGCCCTCAATGCAAAGGCTCTAGACGCAAATATTGGTGTGAGAGCTAATTCAATCAAGGAAACACTGCATGTTGGTGAAGGGCATATTGAAGAAGGATCAGCCGAGTGGTTCTTGTGTGGAGAACAACTCCATTTGGCTCACTAACTTCACACACCATCAGGCTTCCAAGCATCTCTCAAGGGAAACTCAGTTTTCACACTCTATGCTTAGTGCCCTTTGAGTGCTTTATCTAGGAATGAACCTGGTAGAGCATCCCACACAAACGAATGCTCCACATGCGGGTTTCACATGACACCAACTCCACATTCACAGGCAACTTCAGCGCCACAACCGTTTTCAGATAGCCCTCAATGCAAAGGCTCTAGACGCAAATATTGGTGTGAGAGCTAATTCAATCAAGGAAACACTGCATGTTGGTGAAGGGCATATTGAGAAGGATCAGCCGAGTGGTTCTTGTGGGAGAACAACTCCATTTGGCTCACTAACTTCACACACCATCAGGCTTCCAAGCAGCTCTCAAGGAAACTCAGTTTTCACACACTCTATGCTTAGTGCCCTTTGAGTGCCTAGGACTGAAATGAAGCTTGGTGAGCATCCCACACAAACGAATGCTCCACATGCGGGTTTCACATGCCACCAACTCCACATTCACAGGCAACTTCAGCACCACAGCCGTTTTCAGATAGCCCTCAATGCAAAGGCTCTAGAAGCAAATCTTGCTGTGGGAGCTAATTCAATCAAGGAAACACTGCATGTTGGTGAAGGGCATATTGGAGAAGGATCAACCGAGTGGTTCTTGTGGGAGAACAACTCCATTTGGCTCACTAACTTCACACACCATCAGGCTTCCAAGCAGCTCTCAAGGAAAACTCAGTTTTCACACTCTATGCTTAGTGCCCTTTGAGTGCCTAGCACTGAAATGAAGCTGGTAGAGCATCCCACACAAGCGAATGCTCCACATGCGGGTTTCACATGCCACCAACTCACATTCACAGGCAACTTCAGCGCCACAGCCGTTTTCAGATAGCCCTCAATGCAAAGGCTCTAGACGCAAATATTGCTGTGAGAGCTAATTCAATCAAGGAAACACTGCATGTTGGTGAAGGGCATATTGAAGAAGGATCAGCCGAGTGATTCTTGTGGCAGAACAACTCCATTTGGCTCACTAACTTCACACACCATCAGGCTTCCAAGCAGCTCTCAAGGAAACTCAGTTTTCACACTCTATCCTTAGTGCCCTTTGAGTGCCTAGGACTGAAATGAAGCTTGGTGAGCATCCCACACAAACGAATGCTCCACATGCGGGTTTCACATGCCACCAACTCCACATTCACAGGCAACTTCAGCGCCACAGCCGTTTTTCAGATAGCCCTCAATGCAAAGGCTCTAGACGCAAATATTGGTGTGAGAGCTAATTCAGTCAAGGAAACACTGCATGTTGGTGAAGGGCATATTGAAGAAGGATCAGCCGAGTGGTTCTTGTGGGAGAACAACTCCATTTGCTCACTAACTTCACACACCATCAGGCTTCCAAGCAGCTCTCAAGGAAACTCAGTTTTCACACTCTATGCTTAGTGCCCTTTGAGTGCCTAGGACTGAAATGATTCTTGGTGAGCATCCCACACAAACGAATGCTCCACATACGGGTTTCACATGCCACCAACTCCACATTCACAGGCAACTTCAGCGCCACAGCCGTTTTCAGATAGCCCTCAATGCAAAGGCTCTAGAAGCAAATATTGGTGTGAGAGCTAATTCAATCAAGGAAACACTGGCATGTTGGTGAAGGGCATATTGGAGAAGGTTCAACCAAGTGGTTCTTGTGGGAGAACAACTCCATTTGGCTCACTAACTTCACACACCATCAGGCTTCCAAGCAGCTCTCAAGGAAACTCAGTTTTCACACTCTATGCTTAGTGCCCTTTGAGTGCCTAGCACTGAAATGAAGCTGGTAGAGCATCCCACACAAACGAATGCTCCACATGCGGGTTTCACATGCCACCAACTCCACATTCACAGGCAACTTCAGCGCCACAGCCATTTTCAGATAGCCCTCAATGCAAAGGCTCTAGACGCAAATATTGGTGTGAGAGCTAATTCAATCAAGGAAAACACTGCATGTTGGTGAAGGGCATATTGAAGAAGGATCAGCCGAGTGGTTCTTGTGGGAGAACAACTCCATTTGGCTCACTAACTTCACACACCATCAGGCTTCCAAGCAGCTCTCAAGGAAACTCAGTTTTCACACTCTATGCTTAGTGCCCTTTGAGTGCTTTATCTAGGAATGAACCTGGTAGAGCATCCCACACAAACGAATGCTCCACATGCGGGTTTCACATGCCACCAACTCCACATTCACAGGCAACTTCAGCGCCACTGCAGGTTTCAGATAGTCCTCAATGCAAAGGCTCTAGAAGCAAATATTGGTGTGAGAGCTAATTCAATCAAGGAAACACTGCATGTTGGTGAAGGGCATATTGAAGAAGGATCAGCCGAGTGGTTCTTGTGGCAGAACAACTCCATTTGGCTCACTAACTTCACACACCATCAGGCTTCCAAGCAGCTCTTAAGGAAACTCAGTTTTCACACTCTATGCTTAGTGCCCTTTGAGTGCCTATTAAATGAAATGAAGCTTGGTGAGCATCCTACACAAACGAATGCTCCACATGCGGGTTTCACATGCCACCAACCTCCACATTCACAGGCAACTTCAGCGCCACAGCCGTTTTCAGATAGCCCTCAATGCAAAGGCTCTAGACGCCAAATATTGCTGTGAGAGCTAATTCAATCAATTAAACACTGCATGTTGGTGAAGGGCATATTGAAGAAGGATCAGCTGAGTGGTTCTTGTGGGAGAACAACTCCATTTGGCTCACTAACTTCACACACCATCAGGCTTCCAAGCAGCTCTCAAGGAAACTCAGTTTTCACACTCTAGGCTTAGTGCCCTTGAGTGCCTAGCACTGAAATGAAGCTGGTGAGCATCCCACACAAACGAATGCTCCACATTGCGGGTTTCACATGCACCAAACTCCACATTCACAGGCAACTTCAGCACCACAGCCGTTTTCAGATAGCCCTCAATGCAAAGGCTCTAGACGCAAATATTGGTGTGAGAGCTAATTCAATCAAGGAAACACTGCATGTTGGTGAAGGGCATATTGAAGAAGGATCAGCCGAGTGGTTCTTGTGGGAGAACAACTCCATTTGGCTCACTAACTTCACACACCCATCAGGCTTCCAAGCAGCTCTCAAGGAAACTCAGTTTTCACACTCTATGCTTAGTGCCCTTTGAGTGCATTATCTAGGAATGAACCTGGTAGAGCATCCACACAAAACGAATGCTCCACATGCGGGTTTACACACAACATGCCACCAACTCCACATTCACAGGCAACTTCAGCGCCACAGCCGTTTTCAGATAGCCCTCAATGCAAAGGCTCTAAACGCAAATATTGGTGTGAGAGCTAATTCAATCAAGGAAACACTGCATGTTGGTGAAGGGCATATTGAAGAAGGATCAGCCGAGTGGTTCTTGTGGGAGAACAACTCCATTTGGCTCACTAACTTCACACACCATCAGGCTTTCCAAGCAGCTCTCAAGGAAACTCAGTTTTCACACTCTATGCTTAGTGCCCTTTGAGTGCCTAGGACTGAAATGAAGCTTGGTGAGCATCCCACACAAACGAATGCTCCACATGCGGGTTTCACATGCCACCAACTCCACATTCACAGGCAACTTCAGCGCCACAGCCGTTTTCAGATAGCCCTCAATGCAAAGGCTCTAGACGCAAATATTGGTGTGAGAGCTAATTCAATCCAAGGAAACACTGCATGTTGGTGAAGGGCATATTGAAGAAGGATCAGCCGAGTGGTTCTTCTGGGAGAACAACACCATTTGGCTCACTAACTTCACACACCATCAGGCTTCCAAGCAGCTCTCAAGGAAACCTCAGTTTTCACACTCTATGCTTAGTGCCCTTTGAGTGCCTAGGACTGAAATGAAGCTGGGTGAGCATCCCCACACAAACGAATGCTCCACATACGGGTTTCACATGCCACCAACTCCACATTCACAGGCAACTTCAGCGCCACAGCCGTTTTCAGATAGCCTTCAATGCAAAGGCTCTAGAAGCAAATATTGGTGTGGGAGCTAATTCAATCAAGGAAACACTGCATGTTGGTGAAGGGCATATTGAAGAAGGATCAGCGAGTGGTTCTTGTGGGAGAACAACTCCATTTGGCTCACTAACTTCACACACCATCAGGCTTCCAAGCAGCTCTCAAGGAAACTCAGTTTTTCACACTCTATGCTTAGTGCCCTTTGAGTGGCCTAGCACTGAAATGAAGCTGGTAGAGCATCCCACACAAACGAGTGCTCCACATGCGGGTTTCACATGCCACCAACTCCACATTCACAGGCAACTTCAGCGCCACAGCCTTTTTCAGATAGGCCTCAATGCAAAGGCTCTCAGACGCAAATATTGGTGTGAGAGCTAATTCAATCAAGGAAACACTGCATGTTGGTGAAGGGCATATTGAAGAAGGATCAGCCGAGTGGTTCTTGTGGGAGAACAACTCCATTTGGCCTCACTAACTTCACACACCATCAGGCTTCCAAGCATCTCTCAAGGAAACTCAGTTTTCACACTCTATGCTTAGTGCCCTTTGAGTGCCTTTATCTAGGAATGAACCTGGTAGAGCATCCCACACAAACGAATGCTCCACATGCGGGTTTCACATGACCACCAACTCCACATTCACAGGCAACTTCAGCGCCCACAACCGTTTTCAGATAGCCCTCAATGCAAAGAGCTCTAGACGCAAATATTGGTGTGAGAGCTAATTCAATCAAGGAAACACTGCATGTTGGTGAAGGGCATATTGAAGAAGGATCAGCCGAGTGGTTCTTGTGGGAGAACAACTCCATTTGGATCACTAACTTCACACACCATCAGGCTTCCAAGCAGCTCTCAAGGAAACTCAGTTTTCACACTCTATGCTTAGTGCCCTTTGAGTGCCTAGCACTGAAATGAAGCTTGGTGAGCATCCCACACAAACGAATGCTCCACATGCGGGTTTCACATGCCACCAACTCCACATTCACAGGCAACTTCAGCACCACAGCCGTTTTCAGATAGCCCTCAATGCAAAGGCTCTAGACGCAAATATTGGTGTGAGAGCTAATTCAATCAAGGAAACACTGCATGTTGGTGAAGGGCATATTGAAGAAGGATCAGCCGAGTGGTTCTTGTGGGAGAACAACTCCATTTGGCTCACTAACTTCACACACCATCAGGCTTCCAAGCAGCTCTCAAGGAACTCAGTTTTCACACTCTATGCTTAGTGCCCTTTGAGTGCCTAGGACTGAAATGAAGCTTGGTGAGCATCCCACACAAACGAATGCTCCACATGCGGGTTTCACATGCCACCCAACTCCACATTCACAGGCAACTTCAGCACCACAGCCGTTTTCAGATAGCCCTCAATGCAAAGGCTCTAGAAGCAAATATTGGTGTGGGAGCTAATTCAATCAAGGAAACACTGCATGTTGGTGAAGGGCATATTGGAGAAGGATCAACCGAGTGGTTCTTGTGGGAGAACAACTCCATTTGGCTCACTAACTTCACACACCATCAA
>NW_026701634.1:0-44598 GCF_030435755.1 Ochotona princeps
AGTACTAATGTGGGTGCACTGCTAGTTACTACTGTAGCCGTATCACTACAGTAGATGGGCTGCTAGTCTAGTCCCGCTGCGGTTTTAGTTATGATCGCTACGAAGCGATATTACTCCACCCTTGCCAGTACTGAAGTATTGCTGGTACTGTCGCAATGATTCCTACTATCACGTGCTGTTATGTCTTCCAGTACTTTCAGTTAAGGTTTGTGCTGCTATTATAGCATTGCTTTGCTACAACTTCAGGGCATTGCCGCTGCTTCAGCAATAATACTGATACTTCACAACTATGGTAATATTGCTGCTGTTGTGTTGTCTCTGAATCTCTACACACGGGCGACGGGTACGTTCTAGTAGTCATATACAAATCTCTTAAAGTGTTGCTACCCTCTTTTCTGCATACCTCTCATGCTGCTGTTTTCTATGAACATGCATGATTACTCTGTCTATCGGTGCTGCAGTTACTTTGATGTTTCAGTGTACACGTGGGTGTGTATGTGTGCGTGTGTGTGTGTGTGCATGTGTGTGTGTGCATGTGTGCGTGTGCATGTGTGTGTGTGCATGTGTGCGTGTGCATGTGTATGTGTGTGTGTGTGTGTGTGTGCGCGTGTGTGTCCCTTGCTTGTGCTTGCCTGCCGTCTTGTTCGAGCACACGCCCCACGTCACTACCCCTTTTTAGGACAAACCTACTATGACACCTGCTGTCTGTCTCTCACTCTCTATATATGTAAGGCACATCCTATATCTGTTTCTGTTGATCGCGCGCGTAATTTGTTGCCCCATCCTCTTTCTCTTATATTTTTAGTTATTTTTGACAATATGCAGTAAGACACTAAGGCGTTCCTCGCTTCAGTAAGAACTACACGCTTCTGACATGCTTTTACTCATTACCCGTGTGTGCATGTCAGCTGCCTCTCAGGACCCTACGTCTACTTATTTGTGCTACCGCTTCGTGGGAGCTGTCGCTTTGTAAGTGCTGCACCCCCTTTTGTTGGTGTCTCTTTCCTCAAAAGGGTTGAAAGCACGTGTTTCTAGCACTCTCTAAGAATGTATGTTTTTTTTTGTGCTGTCGGCCTTCGGGCACTGCCACGCCTTGGCTGCTGCCGCCACCCCTTGGCTTCCACTAAGTGCTACTGCCCCCCCGTCGGTTGATTTTTTCGTCTCTTAATGAGCTGCACGCGCCTGTTTTTAGCTGCTGCCCAGTAGGGTGTACCAGTTCATTTGTGGTGCCGCCCTTTCTGCTCGTTTCTCTTTTGTGGACGGGATGCATGCGCAGAATTTTGGAACACTGGCCTTCTGCCGGCGGTGGTTAGAAGATTTAGGATGCTCTCACCACTTGATGGCTTTGAAGCAGTTGGTTGAGAAACAAATCGTCACGCCCTACCCTCCTCTGAGCGACGTCAAAAGGTCTTTCACGTCGCAAATGGAGCATACGGTTTATATAGGTAGCAGGTCTGTGGAAGTCGTTTCTCGTGGAGAAGATTTCTAGGGTGAAAAATCACTGCATAGTGGTAATATCACACGCTGCGTGTTACTACTAATAGCACTACTACAACATGTTGCAAACACGGAATACGATGTTTGAAAAATATGGAAAAGACAGCGGGCTCGATGTTTCCATTGCTAACTGGGAGAGTGTATCAAGAAAGAATGGCGTTTATTATTCTGTATGAAAGGCCTCTGCGGCTCTCCCTCTCTCTCCTATTTGGTGTCATAGTGAAAATGGTGTTTCCGCGAATGTTGGGGCTCTGCAGGCATACACTCTGCCGGGGTACTCCTCTCTTTGGAGAAGACGAGCGTGTAGTGTACAGAACCCCTTGAGAGAAAAACGTCTTTCACATGTATGAGCAGAACATCGTTGCGGTTGTCTTGGTTGGGAAAACGGATTTCTCATAATCACGAAAACTCGAGCTCTCGCTGGTGTCCCACTCGCCGACTGCCGACAGCGCGTATTAGTAGTATTGCAAGGGCAATGGCGCACCACCCCCCTGCATTAGTAATCGAAATTGTCGATTGTCGCCAGTTGCAGTACTTCGTCCGTTGCGTTCTTTACATCCCGCGGCTGCGTGGCCGGCGTCGTGACCCTTACAGACTAATATACTTGCGTGCCAGTAGTCGTATGCATGTTTAGGTCTGATTATATATACACGGATCTCTGTCTACCGGCGTAGTACACACATACGTGGATATGCAATTTTCCACCATCGGGGCTGCACACGACTGCTTGTGCGCAGTACAACAACATAGGACACGTATTTTCCGATGTGGTGTCTTCCACGAAGAGGTGGTGTCTGCACACCGGCTAAATTACTCGAGTGCACTTGGTTGGGAGTCTGTAGTATGAGGACGTGATACCACCATCGTCGCTATGTGCAGGTCCGCATCTGCAATACAGACAGAGGTAGTCCTGTCTGCACGCATTGATGCAGACACACATATTTGTGTTGAGTTGCATTCACACGAAAGACGACCGAGGGAGCCGGGCGTGCATATAGGCTCTTAATCACAGTAGAGATGCATAGGGGGGGCATGTGCAGGGACTGCATTGGTGAGGGCGCGGTTTTATACGAGGACAACTGCTCGGAAACAATATACACTAGAGCTGTACACACAAAATACGCGTCTTCATATTTGCTCGCCCCTGTATGCCGGAGGACGCTGCGGCTGCTGCAGTCATGTAGAAGCAGGCACCTATGCATGGAACTCTCCATGGATGTGTTCTTTAGCCGGAAATATATCCGCGTGCACCTGTATAGATATCAAACGCTAATCAGTTTATGCTGGCGACTTCTAGTCTGCAGACGTCAGCGCAGAAATACGTTGTCGCCATCGCCGACATGAATACCCAGACTCGAACTTGGCGGGGGTCCATACAAATATCTACGTAAACTCCTTCAGACGGACTACGCGGACACGCTCACCGCGGCAAAAGATCTGCAAAGCCCAAGCCATTATGCACAAGCAGGCGGGCACGTGCATGCACGCTGATTTTGAGTGGTTCGCTCTCTGTACTCCCGCACACACTCGTCTGGAGATTTGAGAGTGCGTCGAAGTGCGTAAGACAAATTCGAATTTGCGCACGATAATCATACGCGCATACCTGTAATTTCAAGGTTGCCGAGGTGCTGTGACTTACCTGTCACAGAAGACCCATGGTTCTGTGCAGAGCCTTCTGCCCTTGCAGTGAATTTGTTGCCAACGCACAGGACGTCCCCTGTTTTGCTGCGCGACTCAGCACCTTCTTGTTGGCGTCGTGGGTTGACTCTTCGCCCCGCGCGTAAGAAGTTGGCATGTACGCACATACGCGCTTGGGAGGCGATCGTTCTTCGGCAGGCACATAGAACTTCTAACGCCGGCAGCGGAGGCATCGGCAAGCCAAGGGACGCGGAAGAACATAAGCAGTAGCGGTCGCGTCTGTTGCTGAGTCGTACACCATACACAGAGCACGCAAGGCATGTGACCCGGGAGCACTTCCATACATGGGGTGGGCCTCTGTGTTGGCATGTGCTGCATACAACGCTGCACACCGACTACTATACCTATTCGTTTGCACGCACGGACGACTTAAGTATGCATGGCCATGCTTGTGTAAATTAATGCACGCTCGGATTCGAGGACGCTTACAGACAGGAAGAAGCTGCCAGTAGAGCTGCGACAGCCTCGTGGGTAATGCACCACACTGCGACCTACATCCCTCCCCGCTTCTCCTCATACGAGACTTCAAAAACGCTGACCACCCTTTGCCTTATTACATCACTTCATCCCCAGTGCCTGCATACACGAGTGTGTGCAAGATAAAGAGATGTGTCGTCAGTGCGGAGACACTCTGTCAGATGATTCTGTCTGAATAACTATCTTCTCTGCTTCTGTACGCGTAAGAACACCTGCACACACTCGGGCCTATTGATTTTGCAGGTAACTGTAAGAGAACAGAAACTGAATCGTTAACAGTGATTGCTTGTTTAGCGCTGCTTACAACGGTAAATCTGTTCTGCATTACCATTGTAGGTAGGTGTACACGCTTGGACTCGTCAGTACACATGATGAGTGTTGTAACTACAAAGGTATTCGTGTGCACGAGTCCGTTTTAAGTCTGATACTCTTTCTCGCAAAAGGGGTTTTGAGAGTATTGGTACCGATGTCTATCTAACGGACGGTGCCGTCACGTCTGTACGGGAGAAGAGATAGATGCGGCAACCGAATCTCCGCATGTGGCTTCCGGAATAAGCTTGTAAATGCGCTAGTTCCAGGCTAGAAGTGGAAACGGGGGAAACAAGGCTTCATCAAAATCGCGCTTTCGTCGCGCACTGCCGAGCTCACGGCTAGCTTGACAACGCGGAAGTAGCCCTGGGCAATCGTAGTTCATACACGCAAGGTGGCATTCTCTGAAAATGGGTTTTTTTGGATTGGAAACCCCTTATCGGAAGGATGTTCGAGTGCTGCGTGAACCCGGCTGCGCTCCTGCAGCGAGCTGCTCGGCCTAAGCAAGTCGCAGCACCTGCTCCAGAAATGGTCGGTGCTGCTGCACTGGAAAAGCTAGCCTCTGTTTACCTTCATCGGTTCAAGTGCTGCTTTTCATCTCTAAAACACTGTATAATGAATGCTAGGCACTCCAGCTCAGCTTCTTCAGTAGCTTTTGCGAGAGGCACGTCCGCCCTTCCTCGAGTGAGCGAGGGAGAGGGCTGCCACAGAAAGCTGACGCGTTTCAGCACACTACCGCACGGATGAAATGCTTTTCATCCCCTCTTTGTCTTCCAATTCCCACTACTTCTCGCTGCCCTGTAATTGCAGGACGCCTTCGCATCTACGGCGCATAGTAGTATGCGCCACTGCAATTTGAAAGAAGCTGCAATACAGGTGCGATATGCTTCCATGCGGCCTGCGTTGAGCGAATAGCCGACGCAGAACAAGAGCAAGTAATGTGTAGTGTATACTGATATGCGAGGTTTGCATAACCACAGTACAGGCTGGAGTATCTTTGTCGCGCGCATGTATAACACGCATGTGTAGTATGTCCATGTGCCGCATTCTGCTTATGCACACACGCTCCAACCGATATGTAGACCGTGAACGACCTTTACCCCTGCAAGCGCAATACACCTTAACTGTCCATTTGCGTCTGTGTGGCGACGTAAGTGTGCGCGTCGCCGAGAGCGAGTCATGAACACTATTCCAAAGCTGACAGGGTCTGTGAACAAGTGTACACTAAAGCGATCTTCAGGATCTCTCCGACTTCTCTAAGTATCGCTGAAACACTTCGGCGCATCGCTGCCATAGCGGCGACGCGCGTGATTCATAGTATCGTCCTCTAGAATGAAAGATGCGAATTGAACAACAGCTACACGGCAGTCATTACAAAGGGCCCTGACGCTCATCCCCCAAGGGATGCCTGGGGAGCCCCCACGGACAAGTGCACGGGCGCCCGTGGAGACTACCGTGTGGCTCAGATTCCACCTCGGCTGCTCACCGCGTTTGATTCATTGCCTCTATTCAATCTTCTCACTGAGCAAGGTACATGCAGTACCACGGATTTGCCACATACGCGTGAGCCACATTACTGACGAGACTCATATCCGTTTCCCCATGACCGTGAGCGTTGTAAGCCCGCCGCCTTCACTTCGACGGCTGCTCGTCCACAAGGTGTTGCCACCTTGCCGATAGGTGCGACTATGTGCCTTTGGGTGTACGAAGGCCCACATGTCCTCTGTTTTCCGCATAGCCTTCATGCATGGATGTTCCTGCAGGTTTCAAGCCACGTTTTTCTTTAGTATCACTGTGTACTAGTGATATTCGTAGTTGTAGGGACAGTGGAAGCAGCAGTAACACTAGCCATATGAATGAGCTGCTATGGTTTCTTTCCATTTGTAGGCTTCATCGCAAGGGAGGTATCTGCTTGCTGTAACCAGCCCTGATGCCCTGCAGCTTTAATGTACCAAACCAAATCCACCCGATCCTGCAGTATTAGCGACGACAGCAACAGCGGCAGTCGAAACAAACAGTGCCCGCAGCAGGCAATGTGCGGAGCTCATTGTTTAGCATATCACTTGTTTGTGTTGGCCAGATACAACATGCAGATGCGGATTTATATAAGTGCATATAGCTACATGTGTGTACGGGAATGTGTGGTGTTGAAACTACACAGCGACGAGACATTCATCAGCAGCGTGAGCACCTCAAGGCCGCCGCAGCACCGCAGCAGTAGCAGCCACTGCACAGCACGTATAAGAACAAGGCATCACCGACGAGGGCAACACCTGCAGAGTAGTAATTACCCAATCGAAAATGAAACTCATTTGACTAAACGAATAGCGTGGGCTGTACAGTAGTGGATGCAGCGTTACACACACACCAGCACTTGCACAAATCACACATATGCATACATACAACTACAGGCACACGAACACACACGCACACACACACACACACACATATGTACATTGTCGCCGATAAAAGTGTAAGATGTTTTGTTCAGAGCTGCGTACCTTGTAGCAGCACAGTAAGCAGCAGGTCCAGCAGTGCGAGGCAGAGCTATCACAGAGCACCTCAAGTGATGGCGGCGGGGTGCTGAAAGGACACTTCGATGCGTGAAGCAAAAGAATGCGTGACCTTCGCAGAGCGCCTCCCTCAGTATTGTACGGGACGTTATGGCAGCGACTTCGAATGAAGCAGCAGCGGTGCAAACATCTCGAGAAAAAGATATCGTAAAGCATCGCGTCCGAAGAAGTAGTTCTGCTGGAGAAATACGTCAGGAGAGAGACCAGCAAAGCACTGGCAACCAAACTGCAGCAGCAAAGCAACAGCAGTATATACACTTGAAGGTAATTCTATACCTGGTAATCCCTCATACCACCAAAGTTCATGGCAATGGGGCGTTGTATGTATGCACGGGATTTTTGAGGTATTGCATCAGAGAAAGATCTGCAGTAACAATAGGGGAAGACGTGTGCACAGCAGAGACAGTAATGTGAAAAGGTATGTAGCGTAATACTAACACTATGGACACCACAGCAGTACACTACTAATCCTTTGGCCAGTGAGGTCGTAGAAGTCAGTCCCTGATAGTAGTAGTATTACTGGCCTTAACAAAAAGAGAGAAAGAGGAAAATGGTCAATAGTAGTACTAGTACTGAGAGGGAAGTAGCCGCAACACAAAATGCATTTGCACGACCTGTTCCTCCATATATTCGTGTCTATGAAGGAGGAAATCAATACAGGCCGACTTATTTCTATAGCAGTCCTTGGTAATGACAACCGCAGGGCGTGAAAGAGAGAGGGACAGAACGAGAGAGACAGATAGACAGAAAGAGAAGCGGTGGCAGCTACTGACCAAAAGCAACAACAGCAATACCTACACAAAGCAAGTGCATGTCGTGAGAGTCCTAAGAGAAAAATGCGGCAGGAGCAACGGCCAGTAAAAGAAACAGCGTCTGTGCAGCTTCGTATATACATGATAGACAGCAGCCTAGCACTAGCAACAGCCACAGGCATGGAGCACAGAAGGCGGGACGATGCTCACATCACTAACCGACGCAGCAGTAGCAGCAGTGAAATACTAGCAGCGCAGCACACACACGCCTTGGTAGACGTAGCAACTGCCGCTCACCCCGCAATACATGAGTAACGCCTCCTCCAATGCAAGTGTTTTCAGTTTCGCCAGCAACGACGGCACAAGGCTGCCAATGCCTCCTAACGGAGGCAAGACGCAGGCGCTATCTCTCCAACAATTTCCCTTTGGGGCCACAGAGGTCCAGGCAGAGACCGTAAGGACTAGGCGACAACGTCCTCGTACGCGCCGCAGTATTGACACTGATGTGTATTGAGCAGCAGCGAGTAGTATGCAACTCACAGTAATGCAGCATTCGAAATAACGCTACACAGAATTTTACTGCGTGCTCTTTCACTTGTGTACATAGAGACGCCTATACACAAGAATGCAGACTCCAGCAACAGCAGCATTAAATACAAGGCATTTAATGAGTACTCTGTATGTTTTGTATGGTTTTTTGTGTGTGTGTGTGTGTATCAAAATGCGCAATCCATATAAGACAGACCTGTTGTGTGAGTTTTTGTGTCTGCATTGAATATAGGACGTTGATTGAGAACTGTGTATGATTTAGCGTGTCTTTGTGTGTATGTGTATGTATGAACGCACATATATACGTGGAACACAGCAACATTTGCACATTTGTGTGTCTTCAGTGTCAAGAGTGTGTGTCCTATTGCAGACAACTCTCCAGTGTACACTTATAACGTAACTTACCAAGACAAGAGCTGTGAGAGGAAAGTAAATGGTGTCCCGTGTAATAGACACACACATATATGTATACCTGTATATGCATACGTATATACATATACGTATACGCATTTAAATAGTGTAAATATATTTATAATACACGAATATATATATAGATGTGTATACGTGTATGTATACACACATATACGTATATATTTATATACGTGTTATGTACATATGAGAACTTTATATGAGGGCCTATAGCACGCGGCAGAATTATTTCGTAGAACACGCTTTGCATGCACGACGAGAGCGTGTAATCCTAGTAAGAAAACCGTGGGTTTCTCGCGTCCATGAATTGGGGACCGCAGGCATAGTGAAAATAAAGTGACATGAAAAGTAGTAAAAACAGGGAAGAAATTATGCAATGTAAATTGAGCAGAAGCACCAGCAACAGTAGAGAACGAAGTTCACATGTCCACGTACAGCTGCACGTCCGCCCCCGCTTGTCGGTGAAGATATTTGCATGCAAACAACCCAGTGTCACTGTGTAAGTGATGTAGCAATGAGAACACAACGAAACATTGCAACTGCAAAAGGAATCGTATTCGACTGCGACGGGAAGAGAAACTGTACACATAATCATTGCAGAGAGTGGTGTGTTATGAAGCTCATAATAAGAAGGCCATAGCAGAAAACGAAAAGCAATATATTACCTGTCCACACAATTCCGCTTTCGCGCATGGCTGCAGAAGAATCGAGCATTGAGCTGCGCCTGTTGACACCCGCCGTTCGACCGTAAACTCCATACAACGAGGGACCCACCCAGCACACACATACACACACACATACATCACAAGAACGTATAGCAGTCACAGCATCACTTGGTCCGTATAAGCAGCATTCCCTGTTCCAAATAAGCCGCACTAAGTTGCCACTGGATGGCAACACTCTACTCTTAATAAACAACAGCCCCACATTGCACATGAGCAGCACTCTGTTGCAAGTTAGCAGCATGCTACTGGAAATGAGTTACGGTGTGCCGCATATATGCAGCACCATTCTGTCAGCCATACCAGCGCTATACTACAAAAAAGAAGCAGAACTACTTTGCAGGAAGAAGGAGCATCGTACTGCAAATCAGCAGGTACAGGGAAGAAGCAGCACAATGTTGCTACTCTGCAGCACAGTATTGCAGATCAGCAGCACTAGACTGCAACGAAGAGTTATCAATGGGGCTAGTATGCAGCAAATTATATTGCGGCACACAAGCAGCAATCATTCGTTGTCATATCAGACAGTGTCAATATAAAAGAGCACCTACACCGCTACTACTGCCATTACTACAGCTGCTGCAGGAACAGAACTCAAGCCGCGACATTCGTGCACTTTAACAACAAAGAACTTGTAAGGGGAAGGAGCGGGAAGAACAAAAGGTTCTCTAGTCAGAGCAGCACCAACAGAAGCCCCCCGACCCCCCCTAATCATATATACAGAGATATACATAGTTATATGTACATACATATACATATAGGTATAATATATATGTATATACATATATATATATACATATACAGGTAGACATAAACTGACATATACATATACATACGTAGATACACACAGGTATAGATATGCATTCACACGTGGCATTCACATGTATATATACACATTTACCTGTATATATACATTTACACATATACGTACATATATATACGGATGTTTACTCTCTCGCCCGTCTTGTGGAGTACGTATGTCAAATTAACGATCATCCGTCCGGTACCACGATAAGTTGACTCCTTCCCATCACAGTGACACAGGAAACTGTGCTATCGACAACAGGAAAGCTGTTGAATAACCATAGCAGCATAGGCGAGAGGTTCAGGGCTTACGCGTGGAACGCCTTCATATGTATACGTATATATATGTATAGTCAAAGCGTAGCTATACATTTGTCCACACAACAAATCTTGTGGTAGCAGAAGGGTATCTTGACGTAAAACCAGCAGCGCCAGATCAAAGGTTCTGGATACTTTGTATTGACATGCAGGCCACACGTCGAAATGAATATCGATGAATTGTACTCAGACACACATAGAAGTATAAGAATTTGTATGTGTGCACGCGTATGTGTAGCGACTGTGTTTGTGAGGGTGTATGTATGTATGCATGTGTGTGTGTGTGTGTATGTGAGTATAGGTGTCGTAGAGTTACGTACTCGATGGCGTCCTCATTATGTGTTAAAGAATGACGTGGAAAGCGGTGTGTAAGGCAACCCCACCCCCCACAAACGTGAGGAGCCGTTTCCTACTGGCGAGTGGGCACCGCCCCTCCGCCCGGAGCAGCACTGTACATCTCTGAATATATATTATGTATGTTCATGTATATCATTTTCACATAAACGTATAGATAAATATATACATATATATATATACATACCTCCACGGAGAATAAAACGCGCTACGCATATATCTTTGTAAAGATGCTTTACCTGCTGTGTGCACGCGTACACACACTACGTAAGCTTGAGTATATATATATATATACAGAGAGAGAGAGTTTCATGTAGATATACACGAGGGGCGCAGTTTTCCGATTCTCGTATTACCGCTATATGTTCTGGTTGTGTAACGCAGATATACACAAATAGACAGGCACGGGGAGCTACACACGCGCAACACGACAACCGTAATACCACTACGACTACTACCACTAATACAATTAATTCTGGTTATGGTATTTGGGCTACGTATAGTACTACTAGTAGTACTACAGCTATTCCTACCTCTACTCCTACTATACTACTATAGACAAAACACAGTGTCGCATTCTTTTGCTTTTTGACAAGGATCACAAAGTGTTGGGGAGTGCACCAGTAGTGACGGCGGCTCTGCAGAGTTATCTCTCAGTTCTTACTCACAGACAGCGCCCTAGAGAGCCATTCAGGCGTATCACGACAGCTATTGGCAGTATTACACTACCGACAGGGTAAAGCACATTGCCACAGCTACTTATACTACTACCCCTACTACTACTACTACAATATTTCCTCTGAATCTCTCACAGAGTAGTAGAAAGGCTACAGCGATAGACACTACTACTACTACCACTACTATTACTACCACAGTACATCCTCTACACCCTTCTCACAAAGACACAGGAGAGCCTATCGCGATAGTTACTACTACGACTACTGTTGAGACCACTACTAGTACTAATATTACTAATACCACTACTTGTACATGACTACTACTAGTACTAGTACTACTACTACTACTACTTGGACTGGTATTACTACCACCACTACTGGTACTAGTATTACTACCACTACTGACAGGCGATCTCCTCTACACCTCTCACGCACGCAGTACATGAGAGCCTACAGCCACAGCAACTACCTAGAGTGCCTCCTCTACACTTCTTACACACATATTATTAGAGAGCCTCCAGCGACAGCCACAGCTAGCACATTTTCTCCTGCATACCGTTGACACTAGTAGACCCTACGGCAAGAGCCGCTCTCTTGATATTACACCTTTCACGGTCATCTCCCTGTTACGTATATCATGAGATTTACTTGCAGTATTAGGCTCCCGACTGTGTAGAGCCTAGTAGAATGGCTACTACAAAATAATACTACTACATCACTTACCCCCCGACATAACGTAGAGCCGGGAATGCGGTCATACTATACTGCGCCGCTACCAAGTGGAAGACCTACAGCGCGATAGCTACTCGCACAGTGTGCTCGACTACTTCTTTTACGCATCGTGAACTTCTATACGCGACAGCTACTTGCAGTACATACCTAAGGCCCCACTGGAGGCCCGAAGACTACGACAGCTACGCTTGCAAGCTGAGCTCAGAGCTCACCCTCGGCCAGAGCCTATCACGAGAGAATAATTTTCACATTATTACTACATTCCTCTTTTAATCACAATTTCAAGGGTCCATTTACTATACATATATATATATATATATACATGCATACACGTACACGCGTGCATATATACATGCACGCTCACGCGCAGGGGAGTACGACAGCTGACCAAAGCACATGCAGCTATGATGTGTGTGCGAAAACACACATGAAGAAACTAAGAGATGCCTGCATAGGTATATTGCAGGTTGTTATTTTCTGTGTAGACGCTGTTCTAGCGAACACCTATACATGTCTGGAAGGAGCTCATCAGACTGTACACATTTGAAATAGATTACACTTGCGCGCTTCGACCTCTTCAGAGTGCACCAATGCAGAGGACGACACTGGCCACAGTACGCGAGGGGAAATATATATATATATATATGAGGGCACTGAGCTTAAAGGACTTCAGTCTGAGGATTGAAAGCGGTAGAAATGTACATGCATATATATATACATATATACAGATAGATAAGGACATGTAAACTCAGCTTACAGGAGTGGAGACAGAGGGTTGACAGTTGTAGCGACTGGAGATACTGGGCGCAAAACCTTCGAGACACATATACCTATACACGTATATATATATATATATATATATGTAAAATGAGCTCATCACGGAAGGGCAGTCGTAGTGTTGAGAGTTATAGCGACTAGTTTAAGGACACTGTGTGCAATAGAGTCTGAAAGAAATATATATATACCTAAGATATGTATATATATATACGTATATATACAGGTATGTATACGTAAATGTGAAGTGAGCTCACAAGAGTGCAGCCAGAAGGTTGGAAGTTGTAGCGATTGATACAGTGACACTGTGCGCAGTATTTTTTGAAAAGCAGTCGCCCTCGTCGAACATCACCCGGAGGTAATACGAACGTAGCATCATCTTCATCTTTCTCGCCTTCATAATACGCTCTTTTATATCTCGCTGTTTGCTGCTCTTGAGGGAGGGGGTCTAATTCTCTGCCTTCAGCGGGCGACGTCATCCACCCTTGTTGTGTGGAAAGCTGTTGTATCAGCGGCGGCTGCTGCTGCCGCTGTTGCTGTTCACGAGAAGGAGAGAGCGGGTTCATTCTCTCCGCAGAGACAGAACAAAACAGTTGAGCAGTCTACATAACTGCAGAGGTAAGTGCTTGTGTGTCTACATCTGTTCCTGTTTCTCTTTATCCTTCTTTGCTTTCCCTGAAACATTGGGTGCTGCTTTTTGGTAGCGTCTGATGGCATATGCTATTGACTGATGGTGCTGCTATATAGCTATAACAACCACACACCTGCATATATTACATATATTTCATGTATTACATACATATAAACATTATATATATATGGCTGTTCATATGTGTGCACACAAGAGCAGGTAGGCTTGCTACTCGATCAATGTTCCCGCGTTCATGTACAGCATTATCGTTGTGGTGGTGGTGCTCCTGCTGGTCTTTGTCTGATGGTAATAATAGTCCTCATACTTGTGCTGTTAGTACTAAACCTCCCCTTGAGTTCAATATCAGAACAGTCGTTCGACTGGTGGACGTTATATTATATTCTTGCTGGTGTTGTTGCTACCAGTCAGCCTCGCGTTGTTCGTGTTTCGGGCAGCACGTGGACCTGTGTAAAAATTGTTCTGCACGTGTGTCCTTGAGGGCGTGAGGTCAGACCCTCCACTTGTCGCTGTTGCTAGCACGTGGTCTCATGACATCCACATGAGGGCTGCGGTTCGGATTCTGGAGGCTTATTTCTTTTTTGCTGC
The DNA here is from genome assembly GCF_030435755.1 of Ochotona princeps. Taxonomy (NCBI): domain Eukaryota; kingdom Metazoa; phylum Chordata; class Mammalia; order Lagomorpha; family Ochotonidae; genus Ochotona; species Ochotona princeps. Next base: position 13,903 of record NW_026701634.1, read on the forward strand.
ACGACTTGTGTGATGGAGTACTGTTCTCACGCTGCTGTTGCTAGCACGTAGTATCACGCTGTTCATGTTAGGGCAGCCGTTCAAGTAGTGAGTGCAGCGGGGAATCTTTCTGATGCTGCTTCACTGGCGGAGATCAGAGCAGTACGCGTTTCCCTCTCTGACACGACGGTTGCTGGCATTTCCTAAGGCTCCAGCAGAGAAGCATCTGCATGTACAAAACCTTTGTTTTCCTAATCATCAATGTCAGTGGTGTCGCTTCTACTGCTGCCTGGAGGCGGCTGCTGCTTCTATACCTGTGTAGACTCACGGTATGCATATGCTTTTGACGATTTGCCCGTTCCATATTCACTGCGAAAGGTCGCATGTACATGTAGGTTGTTGCACTGTCATGTCTCCTGCTCTGCTGCCGTCGTTATTACCACTCCACCCATAGTCGCTGCGGGCCGGTTTTGTACGTGGCTGTGACGGATAAATGTATCGATGTGGGAGCTACGCATATGGGCGTGAGCTACTTATATACTGCAGTGCTAACAGAGTGTAGAGGATACGTGGGGATGAATACCTGGCTGGTGTCGTAGGAGCACCCAGCTCCCCGAATACTGTCGTTAAATAAAGTTATCATGTTCTCATTGGCCCGTGTCAATGGGGGTGTTTGTAATTCTACGCATGCTCCTATTGCTGGTACTACCGCTATATGGAGGCTTTTGCTGGTACTATACGTGTGAACAGACAGAGGGGTACGTTTATACATGGAACCGGTATGAAGCTTTTATTGCCGCTAGACGTATGCAAACGCATGTCTCCACGTGCCGGCTGGCATAAGAGTATATGGATGGGCACGACTTCAGACGTATGTGTGATTATACTGGGAAAATCGGTGGCGTCGGTCGTCACACTTGTGCTGCTGGTGGTGCTGCTCTTTCTTTCCCATCTTCACACGGTACCGTGTTTGTTGCCTCCCTTTCCTCCTCCTGGTGCTATAACACTACCGCTCTTAGCGTTTCTGCCGGTTCACTCGTTGAAGCTCTCAAGTCGCCGTGCTCGTGCGTCGGTGGATATGTGGGTGAGTCTGGGTGTTTGTGTGTGCCGCTCAGCAGCCCACTAACAGGTAGTTGCCACGAGTTGCAGACAAGTGGAAAACGAGCATTTTGTTGGAAGGTCCCGAACAGAGAAGACTTTTATAAAATCGCTGCACGAAGCCCGACTCGCCGGTTGTGCAGCAGCGATGGATCGCCGTCTACGAAGAGACGCGGCTGTGCTGAGTCAATGCACACAGGTGTGGAGAGAAGAGCGAAAGCGATCTCTTAATTTATGCATAGGTACGGAAAAGGAGGGCTCACAGGCGAAATCAATAGTATGCGACGCAAATATATATATATATTATACATATATGGGGTACCTGCGTCCCAGATACGGTGACTAATAGAGACATCGAACAAGACGGCATCCTCGAGAAGAATAGTGCTGAGAGACATCATCAGCGAGTCACATATGTGACCGGATTCCTCCTCTTCAGCACACAGTTAGAGTTATTCTTATGGACTATATATACCCAAGACAAATCGTTGGGGCTGGTGACGTAAGGCAACGCGATGTTGTAACAGAAGCAATTGACAATATATGCATGCACGTCGGCACCGTGCCATGTACATGCGTGCGGCTGCCTGAAGAGCCCGTCGAAAGTTGTGGATAGCATACGTTCATATAGACGGCACCGCCATCAATGGGATTGAGCTGATTGTTCGGCTTCTCAGGCACTGCGTAGTCTATACATACGCTATATATATATATACATACATATGCACATACGTCGCCGACTTGATCTTGTCGCGCTGATTGATGAGCTGCTGGTTCGAGCGGGGCTCTGCTGCATACACACAGCTGTCCAAAATATAGTCCTGCTGAGTATTGAGCTGCCAGGCTAATCGGGGATCTGTGCACACGCATTATATATAGCACCGCTGCAGAAAGAGGTGAGCTCACCACTGACCGCTGAGACCATTGGAAAGTGTGTTTATATGTACTACATACGCCGCCTACCCAATAATATGACAGAGGTCATTATAGCGCTTCTGGGGCCATCGGGAAAGTAAGCTAAGTATACGCTGCCGCCTTACTGTGTTTAAGCTGACTATCGACTGTGCATTATACGTGTGCACGTAATTGTACAGAGCCAGTCACGCGTAGTCCCCCGAGCACGATAATTATCACCCCCGGCTTGAGTAATCGACTACATCACACCTAGACGTAGGCTTGTATTTACACCTCCGTCTGTCTGGCCGCTGTGTGAACGGTCACCTCATGTTGCCTGTGTGGATCTAAATGAGCGTTTTTCTTCCTCCTATGGACGCCTCTGCGTGTACGTATGCGTACAGACGTGTCTATGGCTTCCGTGATGCTACAGGCTTGTCAGTACATGAGGTATGTATACCGTATCCACGGCACGCACGTGTGCTGCTCTCCATACCATTGTGACGCATAATTAGATGTAAATATATAACGTACAAACTTGTGGATGTGTACTGATACAACATGGACACAGCTTCCGAATCTTAATTTGCGTACGTGCACGGATGCGTACCCGCATGGTAGTTCCCGGTATACATCTGTGGACACATGCTTGTGTGTGCGTGTGCGATACTTGCACTTCCGCCTTCTTATCTATAACTTTCCTGTATTGTAGCTTGGTGTTTGCAGTATGAATAACCGCTGCCGATGCCGCCTTCGATAACCACTTTTGGGATGTTGCGAGCCCTATGACCTCAATGCTACTGGCGCTGGCGCTGGTACTGCAGTTTGCTGCTGCTGGTACTGGCTGATCAGCGGGGTGCTTTACGCGTCAGATGCTGCAACCTCAGAGACTCGCTATCTTCCTCGTGGCAGCCATTCGCCCGTCAAAACAGAAAAACGACGACCTCACCCATCTGGAGGTGTAGACGGAGCCCCACACGCAAGAAAAGCATTCCGAAGCAGGAAGTTATCACGCACCTTATTTGGAGCAGCACCACCAGCAGAATAGCTATTAACAGAAGTCGCGGCACGTGAGAACTGTGATCAGCGTAAACGCGAGCGTGGGGCCTGCGCCGGAACGGCTGAAACTTTATAGACTGAAGAATATCTTGTGTGATAATGAACACCGCGAGCTTTGATACCTTGTCCGCTACGTCAACAATCAAGAGAGCATCTAAAGAAGATGGAGGAGTATCTTGGCTGATAAACTGACCTCATTACGAACGATGCCTCACAAATGATCAGAGTTCATTTCCACTGCAAATGCGTGTAGACACCACCCAAAACTCCCGTATCAAGTTGTTTTTCTGCCGAGATCGGCTTTCTCCTCATTTGCAGACCTATTTCGCATCCGCATACATTTCCGTGGGCGCGCTAGGCTGCCAGTGGGAGAGCCCCTCAAAATGTTTGCGTAGTTTTCTTTTTGAACGCGAGAAACACGTAGAACTGAATGCAGCAAGTCCATTTTACCTACGCACTGATAATGTAAATAAAGAGACATTTCAAGAGCAACCTTTTTCGCGAGCGCATATACACAGCTGGAGATGCCTTCGTGCATCATTGTGCCTACTGGACAACGTGTAACTTCTCTCCCGGCAAGGAAGACGGCATCAGCGTATTGCTACATATACAGAGTTGAGAATGCATAGCGCGCCAATTGTATGGGGTAGCCTGTAGGGCTCGATTATAAGGGTCTGTAAGAGTAAAAGCACTGAATCCTACTGTGATTGCCGAACACACAAACGGGCCAAAAGCAAGTAGTCTGGGTCCGCAGTGCTCACGCTAGTGGTGTTGACGACTCGCCATGGGGGGACTGTCGGAGAAGCATACGACCCACTGCATACGAGGCGTCGTATACGTAGCTTTCTCAGGAGGTTCTTCATAAACGTAGAGCGTCCACAACGTTGCGTACTGCGGTGTGTATGGAGCTGTTGTGCTGTGCGCGCATGTGCATATACATGTCAATCCAGTTACGGTCTGCTGGCTGTTCAAAGACATTTTCGGTCAGTACACGGAATTGATCTAGTACCTTTGCAAACAACAGCACATGGGGGCTCCAATGATCCACTACCATGTGTGCCCACATGTTGGAACGGGTGTCTGTATTTACCCACATTTGTGCGAAATCACACAACGTCTCCAGTGTATATACACTTGTATGGGTCCTGCACGTTGTGAAAGGTTCTACTGCGGGAACACGTTTTGCATCTCCAAGCCACCTTTCCTGAAGCAACCCCTCAAAGCACCAATCGTGCTGAAATTGATTATCAGAAAATTCGGATGCTTCCGGTAGTATTTTTTTGCGTGTCGATACGCGCGCTCTGCCGCCTGCAGCAACGCTCTGCGGTGCTTTGTGATTGGAAATTTTAGCCCTTGCCACCACCGCGTTACCAGCATTTTCAACTGACACCACACGCGTGCTGCTACTGCAGGTTAATACTATTGCTCTAGCAGGATGCCCTGCTAGACACACGATCGCCTTGTGCTGAGAAGGTTATGGTTGCATCACCGTGTGTCACACCGCTGTCGGTGCTCTTCCAGGTGAAGGGGTCTGCACTTGGCCCCTACGCTTGATAATGCAGACCCGTCTCAGCTCGTGCTGCCGGTGACGTTCGAAAACCTCATGTTATGTCCCCACTATTGGTGCGGCCCTCGTCTTGATGCTAGAAACTGCTATCCGTAGGGAAGCAGGCGTTAGCACCAGACTCCTCAGTTATACCACAACCGCACAGGCACCACCGAGAGAGCAGCACCATCATCAGCAATCTTCTCGCTTGAAACCATAACACGCACCGCCGTATCAAAGCAGTGGCTGTTCCACATTATCAGCTTTACCTGTATACCTTCATCCACTGCTTCCTAACTGAATTGGGGCACACCACCGCGTGCAAACTAGCAGCTGCTCGATGACACTTGTTTTGCCAACCAGTTACCATTTTCAGGGAAGTATTCTCGTCCGTTGCTGGAGACCCCCCTTTTACTCTACGGGCTTTCTAGCATCCTGATCGCTACTTCTTTGCGCCAGTCTCCTGCGGCTGTGTTGCGCCTTCTGGATACCCCCGCTGACACTCGTTGCTGCGGGACCACCACTTGCTGGGGCCCCTTGCAGTTGTGCCTCGCTCAATAGACAGTAGCACAGTGACGGCTTAGAAAAGAATAAGTAATCGCCCTACAGCACAATGCTGCGGCTCCGGCAGCTGCCTTGTTGCACGAACTGGGCAGCAGCCACACGGGTATGTGCTCTCAGAGAGTCAGTCTGCACGCAACGGGTGACAGGTGAAGGGCAGATTTCAAGCTACGTCGTGGGCGCCTTCCCGTGTTCTGATATGAGAACGGAAGAGCATCGGAGCTGCATGTGGGTTTCACTCGGGCTAGAGCTGCTATCGGTGGTGTGGAATTGCTATTGCTACTGCAGAAGCTGAGAGAACATTGCTGCGGGTGCTACGAGCTTGTTGTTGCGACTGCAGTAGCCACCCATGCAGGTTCAGAATCGAATAGTTGAGTAAACCTGCGCATCAGAGCGCCAAACTCACATAGCGACTGCAAGCTAGCAAGCACAGCCGTGAAAACTGGTTGGCATGGACCGCCTAATGCTTCCACAACGAGATGCGATTCGCTTGCGTACGTATGCAGACAGCGGTGTGGTGTCTGTATGAATTCTCTTGTATCAGTGTGCGAGCCCGCTCCTGCCGTCCCTGAGAGGGAAGTAGAGCAGAAAACGTCTGATTATACCTGGGGGCGAGCAGCTACGCCCACTAGCGCGTTCAATAGACACATTGACCTGAGTGTGAGCTTGTCTTCCTTGCGCACTACTATAATAATTATGCCGGCGTAGCTGTTGTCGCAGGTAGTAGCACGGCTGTCTCGCGCTAGTGCAACCATGCTATGTGTAATGCTTCTACATGGCTGGCGGCTGGGGCCTCGCGGTTGTTTCCTCTCACTGTGCCTCGCTGTGCCCCTTATTTTACCGCACTATTCGGTGTGGGCTCTAGAGCAGCATCTGATAATCGCTATCAGCGGCGAGCTTAATTGATGCATTTTTCACCCAGTAGCTTGCTGATGTTGTTTTCGGGTGGCTTGCTGCGAAGATATCTGGCGGTCCGTGCGTGCTGCGGATGCTACTTACCACATCCTTTTCGTAGCAGTGGTACTGTCTACTTTTAGAGCCCATCACTTCTCATCCCTAGTTCATGACGCACGTGCCTCGTGGTTATGGTGTTGTGTATCACTAGTCATCCGTGGAGACTGTTCCGTGCGGTTTGGCCAGCCTGTCTCAAGGGCGAACACCGACAGTAGCAGCTGTCAGCCTGCATGCTGCGTGGCCAGTGGTGTTGCTGGTTACCTGCTGCACAGTATTTCCAACGGTGGACGCGTTGTAGCGGAGTTTTTTGTACGTTGAGCATTCAGATTTACGTAGTAATATCCCGCCGGGTCCGTGTTGCTGGCTGTTGCTGTTGTTTGTTAATCTGATTGGAGTAATTTTTTCCTGCTGTGTCACAGTGGCTTTGCCTAGGGCGTCAGTTCCCACTGGTGAAGGAGATCCTGTGCGCTGACTACCCGTGCTCGCTTCTCGCATCATCTTCACTCCTGCTGTATGCCTGGGTCTTCGTTCTGTGCGGCTACCTCTGGCAATATTATACAGAAGCGCAGTAGTAATTAATAGGACCACATATAAGCCACCACACTTGCCATTCCTTGCTTGGCATCAGCTGCTCAGTATCTTCCGGGAAAAATTGTCCTCCCTTCTGCCTGGTCAGCAACTGTGTCCCTCACTTCTTCGAAGGTCTCGTTGCCATAAGCCTCGCCCAAGACGGCTAAGCTGCCTTTGCTCGTTGCTCTGGTCCGTCAAACCTCTCGTCTGCTGTCGTTTCCTCCCCCCCCAACTGATGCTTGAGAAGAACAGATTGAAAGCCGCCATGTCTCCTGTAAAATACTTCAATAATGGACGTTTGTATTTGTCCGCGCTCGTGTATACTGCGACAGTAGACAGAATGGGCGTGTGCCGTCGTAAAGTGGAAATACGGACCTGCCGTAGACGCCTCGAGTCCTGGTATGAGAGACAGCGTTAGATACAAGCCTTCAAGTTGTTTGACTCTGCGCGTTTACCCGTCTCGTGAGAGCAAGTAGCATTTAAGTGCTTGCCCCCTATCTTTTTTGTGCATGTATTTCAACAGGTCACAACATCGCATACGGCTGCGAGCGGAGGCGTTTTCCTTCTGCTGTACGTTGATTCGACCAGGTGCTCTACACATCAGTCTCACGACTTGTTCTGGCGAATCTCACTATTGCTGCTGCTTTCACTGTAAAGTGCCCGCGTAGTATATAACCCAAGAAATCCTTTCGTGTCGCCAGGTCTTCCTCCAGGCTCCGATTGGCTACCAACAATGCCAACGCCCGCAGATATTTCACTTTGCCGCATATTGCACGTGGACAGTACCGCATGACATCCCTCTGTATTTTGAGTACACATATGCATATTTACACGCCTCGATGCAACGGACGTACACGCAGCCATGAATAGATTACTAGCAGGTTGTCACACGGATATACTCAAGTACAACGAAACACATACACAAACACTAAGATAACACGGATATCTGCATCTACATATAGACATGCTTCGAAGTGGTTTTTGCACGAATTCATCTGCACGTACTGCGCGTCTTTTTCTTCATGCGTGGGTGCGCGTGAAAAACTGCACGCGCATATCCCAAAGGCGGCAACATTGTTGAATTTGTTGCGGTGTTCGTGTATAGAAACAGCTACTCTCCTGGTGGGCGTGTGAGGCGCGCGGGAAAAAACTCTTAGCATTCAAGCCTTTACTTAAACCAGTGTATCTGTATGCGTCTACGAGCGGTCAGGGCTCAACTGAGCAGCGGTATGATATCTGCATCAGGCTGTGCATGCGTGATGTTCGTGTTCTGTCCTTCTCAGGCAGACCGCCCCTTTCCTATTTGAGAGCGCTCGCCTTTTCTCACCCGCTCGGACGTATATGCGACTGTATTTGTATGGCAGATGGACGCCTCCGAGTGAATGTAGCGGTGTGTCCACCGAGGAGACAAGGCAGCAATCTGCAGCACGTACATGAGGTGACACAGTGAGCTGTTGCATGCGTATGTGTTTCCGTTCGTTTGGCGTAACTTACGCGCGTTCCACAGAGTTGCAGAATTTCTGAAAGGTTGAAAAAAAAGACGAAACAGCACCGTCAGTAGCGTCACTAGCAGCAGCGGGGCAGATGTCGTGCTGTTTGTGAGCGTGTAGCAGGAGCTGCATGGGGGCGTTCTTCCTGTATTTTGAACAACTGGCATACTAGTGACGTATATATGTCTGGACTTTGACAGTTAGTGCTTTAGCAAAGTAGACAGTTTTGTCTACTTTATGTAATTGTGAGTGGGTTCAGGTCGTGTTGAGATATTTTTCATACTTCCGTTTGTATGTATATATGTATAGGTGATGTTCCGTACTACCACTATTACTACTATTAGTACCGCTACTGATGCTAGCTTTTTTACTATTGCCTATACTACTAGTATTGATGCGAGTACACTTCTACGTGTCCTCTCACTACGAGTATATCACGAATATAGCAGCTATCGTTTTTGTAGCATCGGGAGCAGCAGATGTTTACGAGTTCGTTATCGATCTTCTCCTAATAGTATCACTACGGCTATTAATAGAGCATCCTCCTCACATTGTATAATTACAAGGTGGGAAATGTGGTCTACAGTGTCACTATTGGGTATTAGTAACGATGGAGCTCACTATGTCAAAAACCGTTGAGTCGTCACTGAGTGCGTCGGAAATATCATCATCATCATCCTCTGTTACAGAAGAGAAGAGAAGTTGCAAGAAGAAGAAGGAGAAAGTAATAATAGTAATGGTAGTACTAAAAATAACAAGAATGGGGATGTAGATGACGGTCGTGCTGCAGCAGCAGCTGCTGCCGTTGCAGCAGCAGTTCAGCAGCAGCAAGAGCGACAACAACAGCAGCAGCAGAAGAGCGCGTTGTTGCAACATCCACGTGATGAAGCGTCCACCTTGCAGAGCGCGTTAGAACAGCAACAACGTGAAGAAGAAAGATTGTATGCAGACCAAATGGAAACGAAACCATCACCAGTGCGTAGGGGGCGAAGAAAACCAATTATACGTGAAATGTCAAGCGCGTATTCACCATACACAAGTAGTCAGGAGGCTTGTCTTGCTGCTGCTGCAGCAGCAGGCGCACCACCACAATCATGGCGTGTCTCGTCTTCTGAAGAAGAAGAAGAAGCGTCTCACTCTAAACGAAGGAGTAAGAAAGAAAATGTGGAGGTAGGGCGGGAGGGGGTGGAGTCTACTGCTTATCATGAACATACTGAACAGCTAAATGAAAAACACCAACATAATGACGACTCACAGGAACAGTGGAGCAGGAAGGGAAAAGGAGAAAAAGAAGGAGAAAGACGAAAAATAGGAGGAGAAAGAATTAGTAATAGAACATCCCCTCCTTCAGTAGTGGCAGCAGAAAATGATTTTACCGGTGGTGGGGAAGGTCACTCACCCCCACACGCACGGGTACCCACCTTCACTCCGCTCCCACGTCGCTTGTGGTCGGCTGCATCTTCCACGACGGGTGAGAAATATGAGGACGACGTGACCACGGCTCTTCCGTCTCACCCTCAGTCTCTCCACATGCACCAGCACCACCGTCACTACAGAGAGAAGGAGACTTTCGTGAAAGTATTACTACTACCACTACTACTAATGGAGCACTCCCTACAAGAGAGGAAGTAATAGTAGACGAAGAAGAAGAAGCATTGAATTTCAAAAAGTCAAGAAATCGTCATCGCAGTGGTGGTTCTTCACTTTCGTTGGGAACAACCTCCTCATTCTCGCCCTCTACATCGCCTTCAGCGAGACCGTCAATATCTGAGGACACCCTCAACAGTAATACTAAGAGTAGGTGTAGTAGCAGTAGCAGGACTAGTACTAGTGCCAGTAGTAGTAGTAGATTACCCACGGGGATAGTAGGAGGGGAAGGGGCGGGGGGGGGCGGCGGCGCTACGCGTTTTCTACGAAGACGCAGTAGTACAACTGGAAGTTCCGCTGAAGGCGGAGCAAGACCCCCACATATAGCACGTGAAGCTTGTTTTGACGACGTGATTGTACGTCCATTTGAGCCCCAAGATGCAGCAGCAGTGCGGAAACTCTGTTATCGTCATTTTCGTTCATTAACCCTACCCTCTGTTTTCTTCTGGATATGTCACCATAGTGTCGATGCTGCTGCGTTATTTTGCATATCCATTTTTTTTTCTCCCTCTACGTGGAGTTCTACTGTCAGCAGCATGTTTCTTCGTATATCTGCTCTTACGTGGGGTCTATGAATTCGAACTGTATATTAAACGTGACTGTCCAGACCTTGACGATATATACGAGTCATATATGCGTAGTCGTGCTAGTGGCTTCTGGGTCGCAGAGCGTATAGAGACGCGCCCCACTCCCAAGAAGAGACACTTTTTCTTCAGCTTTTTCACGAGCAGCAGTAAGAGCAGCAGCAACAAGACTGGAGAGCAGTCTTGTGATAATAAACGTCCTGGCTCAAGCAATGCCTCAAATATAAGTAGTTCTACTAATGCTACTGCTACCTCTGCATGCACCAATAGTAGTGGTACAGGAGGAGGGAAAGGAGGAGGAGAGGGAGGAGGAGGAGGAGGAGGAGAGGAAAAGGGCGGCGATGAATCTTCGGCCTCTAACCCACCTGCTACGGTAAAACGCTAATCTATTTTCTCTCCTGCTAATGATATGAATGTATATGGGTATGTTGTGCAGTATCTTTTTGTGCGGATAGCTCTTGCATTTTTTCTTTCTAGTACACATATATGGCCACATAGATATTCCTGGTATACGTATATATATACATACAGCTCTTATATTCCTTTCTAATATATATATATATAATGCCCCACAGAGATTCCTGTTATAAGAATATATATATACAACTCTTGTATTTCGTTCTAGTAAATCCATACGCATTCATTGCCCTAAAGAGATTCCTAATATAATATAGGCAGTCAGCTGTTGTAATCGTTCATAGTGGACTTGTAGAGCAAGCGCGTATACACATCCCCACACACACACGCACATATCATGGTGCATAGAAAGCTTCACTCTTGGGGGTAACTTAGTGCAAAATAAAAGAAGTGGATTTACACAGACTCGAAGATTTTTTTCAAAGGAACGCATATACAAAACAGAGAAGCTACTCCGTTCAAGTGGACGGGGTAGGAAGACAGGGCACCCACGTAAGCACGCTGAACGAGGGGGGAGCATGCTGGAAAGCAGAGAAATGTATACGTGTCTATATGTATAAGAGTAGTAGCAGTAGTATTAGTGCTAGTAGTAGTAGTGGTAGTACTAGTAGTAAATATATATATAATATACAAAGGTGGCCCATGCACACTATACACATGTACATAGTACGTCGACGTATGCTTGCAGTCGCCGTATCTGTCTTGTACGCCTGCGTGGTAGTAACAGAAAGCAGCTGGACGCGTAGAAGTTGTACGAGTATTATTACATGTGCATATAAAGCATGGGCATGAAAGAAAGAGAGAAAAGATGACATATTCACCAAGAGAGAACCCAGTTGCTACGTTCTCATACCGGCATGCAAAGCGTGGGCTTGAAGGAAAGAGAAAACAGATGATGTATATACGAAGAGCGAATCCAGTGGCTATGGAGCCATGCCGCCAGCAACAGCAGCATTTTCACTGATGGACAACATTCCCACGACACAGCAGGAAAGGGATTCTTGTATTACTATTATATAGTAAAGAAGCTAAACTCAAAGTTCCACGTAAATTTATTTGTATAATGAACGCATGTGTTGGTGTATGATATGTGTGTATGTTATGTGTCTGTGTATGTGAGTGTGTGAAGATGGGTGTATACATTAGTGCTGCTAATCACGGAGAAGAGGGTGACGACTGAAAAAGTGAAAGGAGAAGTAACATCCACAGACAACAGCAACAGCACCAGTAGCAACACCACTATCGAATACAGCCAGCTAGCGAGAAAGGAGTCCTGGATGTATAGAAGGGGACGCACAGGGAGGGAGCAACAGCAGCAGCATCAACAGCAGTAGCGACAGTAGCAGCAGCAATAACAGCAGCAGCAACAGCAACAACAGCAGCAGGCCACAGGGTTGTTCTCTAGTTACTTAAGAATAGTTGGAAGTATTGCAGCAGTTACGACCCAGACACCTACCAGAGATTACATGGAGCTTTAGATCCTATCACAAAGGCATGCACGTACATACACACATACACATACACATATATACATGTACATGCATATATATACACATATATACACCTACATATACATACATGTACTTCGTACATACGTATACACACATATATGCAAGTACACACCTACGTACACATACTGGTACATACATGCTTACACACAGTTATATGCATGTACATACATATACACACTTACATGCATGTACATACAGATATACATTCACGTACATAGAGATACATGTACATACATACATACATACATATGTTCGTACTCACACAGAAAGAGAATCAAACAGCAGTGGTACTAGTAGTGGTAGTAGTAGTAGTAGCCCAGTGCCTATTAAAGAAACTACGAGAGCTCTTACATTAATGCAAGCAGCAACGAATTCCGCGTTGTGAAATTCAACGTGTCATGATTTATACTGAATCTACTAGCTGCAGCAGATAGCCCGTAACAGAGGTAATGGCGGGGCATACGAATTTGTGTGTGATGAGCACCAGCAGCAAAGCCTTGTCAGCGAGAAATAACGGTAGGTGTGTGTATATACTACCAGGTGCAAGCTGTGAGCAGCCCCCGCCACAAAAGCCAGGGGCAAGTAGAGTATACACAAGATGAAGAGTTCGAAACGAAAGAGACTTGTATGTAGTAGTCGTCCTGACTAGCACCTGGACCGAGAGAGACTTGTATAGAGCCGTCCTGAGCAGCAACTGGACTCCTGTTATCCAGGCACCCAACACTTCTCTCCAGCATGATAGGCATATTTCTATGGGGACAACCGCAGAGTGTCTACTCCAGAAACGAAGAGACCGCACGAATAGTGCTGCGCTATTGTTGTCGATAGTCTCACCCGTGCATCAGCAGCAGCAGACGCAGCTGTCAAGGCCCTTGCTCACACACACTTGATGCCTAGTCGTTACTAGCAGCACTCGAGCCCAAACTGCTCAGATACGTCCGTAGTGCGATTTTATTATTATTAGCATGAGCAGGACTCTGGCCTTCCACACACTCCGTGTGGGGAGGTCTACTACGCATCAGCAGCAGCAGCACTCAAGCCTTTGTGTCCTCCAGACTGTGTAAGTACATCAGTTTAATTGTAAGAAGAAAAAAACGCAGCAGAATCCCCTCCCTCACAGCGGTTTAAATCCCTGTCATTAGTGACATCCCTAGAGCCCTTACTTACTAGTGAAGCCTCATAGTGCAGTGGATTCCCTGGTAATATCCACGTTATCAGCAGCAGCAGCTGCTGCTGCAGAGCCCTTCTACTAGGGATCCCGACGGGCGTGGCGTGTCGACGTGGTAATAATAGTATTATTAGTAGGGGTTGCAAAAGGTAGTTATTGTAGTAAAGGTAGTAATAGTAGTAGAGGCGCACTAGCAGTAGCTGCTGCTGCTGCTTGTGGTACTGTCGCTGCGGTCGGTGTGCTACGATACTACTTGCGCATGCCGTTACCATCGACTTTTCCCCTTAACATGTCTGCGCCTGCTGTGACTGACTTGCTGCAGCGTCGTATCGTCGGATGCATAGGCTTGGCGCCTCTTCAAACAGATAAAAAGACTGCACAACTTGTAAGTAAAGGAATGTTCACGTTTTTTCTTAGCCTGCATGCCCCACGTCTTCTCCTGAGAGCTAAGTCAACAGTCTGTCTGTAAATGTAGAAACGTGGCAGTATTCTCTGGTGGATCCACAAGCTAGTTGCAGAACACTGTTGTATATGTGGATATCGCTATATACACATATATATACAGGTACAAATACACTACACACAATATATATACGTATACTTGTCATCCATATATTATATATAGGTATGTCGTCTTGTGCAAGATGACTGCACAACTTGTGCGGAAAGCAATTTCAGCTTCTTCAACGTCTGTGTGGGATATTTTTTTAAAGATACTAGTGGATTGTTTCCCCTATGCGTGCAGAGACTACACAGTAGACTTTTAGTCTTTAAAAAAAACCGTTTGTATACAAACACATATATATACTTATATACAATACCTACATTCATACAGTGTAACCTTACATGTGTACGTACACATATATGGTATGCACATCTATATACAGTATGTATATATAAGTATATGCGGAAAAGTGTGGATAGATATTTTTTAATGAGAGTTCGGAACGCTACAGTAGGCATTCGCGTGTAGAATAAGACCTTTGCGTCTATGAGAAAAGAAAATGCAATGCGGAGGGACCTGGAACCTCCATGCATGCATCTTATATCGCACTGCTACATATGTACATACATATATATCTATATATACGCATTTACATTTACACAAACATATATATATATATACATATGAATATGACCATCGTTCTTTGTTTATGTATGTAGGCTCGTGGTGGAGGGGATCAATTGTTGACAAAGACATTTGTGTACACGTTTCCGAGGGAAAGAACGTGGACGTGTATGTCAAACTGGTGCTCGAGAGCTGCTCCCCTCCTCACGGGTGTTCTCATGTGCACTGTGTCTCTCAGCATGAGTGTGTGTATGTACATGTGTGCACGTGTGTGTTTTTGTGTGTGTGTGTGTGTGTGCCTGGGTGTGAATGTGTATGTCTGGGTGTGTGTGTGTGTGTGTCTGGGTGTAGGGCTGTGTGTTGGGGTGTGTGTGCGTGTGTGGTGCGTGTGTGCTTGCGATACATCCTTCTCTTTATGTCTCTCTCACTCCGTTTTGCCTCCCTTGCTTTCTCTCTCTGTTTCTCTGTTGTCGATCGTTTCTTGGGCATGTAAAATCTCGCATTGTTTGTGTTTCGCCCTCACTGTCAACAACAATACCGATACATATGCGTGTGTGTGTGTGTATCTTTTGTGGTCTCTTTGGTGGAAATCATATACAGTTGGATTCTGTGTTAGGTCCTCATATAACTGCTCCCCTTTGCTATTACTGAAAAGACGCTAATTTTCACTGTTTCTATATGCGTTCCCCCTTCGTTAGTGCCGTGCGTCATGTATGCATGCACTTTTGTATGTCTGACTGGAAAAAAAAATTCACTTCACGTTTTCAAAGTGTATATATATATACACCCTCTCTGCGTCTCATGCGTTCTTTTTCTACGAAGGCAGGGAACCATAAGAAGACTTGAAGATGTAAACGCCCTCAGCATCAATTCGTCTGCTTGCAGAACCATACACGAATGGAAACGAACAATACAGATATATATATATATGTATAAATGTATCTGTCTATGTATATGTATATATATATGGATAGAGACACATATGCGAGACTATGTAGGCACGAATATGCATATGCAACGGAGTACAGTACAAATATATTTAACTTCTCGTCTGGGATACCACATTACAAATCGTCACGCCTAATATATTTGTCTGCGAAGACATAAAAAACTATATATATATATATATCTGTATGCATATATGTATTTGTATGTGTAGATATTTATATACATATGCGCGCTTATGTATTGATAGTGAAACTATATATATACGTATGTCTGTATGCATATATGTATTTGTATGTATATGTATATATATATATATGCTAGCTTATGTATTGATATGTAATGCCTGACAATGCAGTTATGGGTGTCTAGTACGTATGTACATACAGCCTCTGTGCGTCTCGTACTTTTGTATGGATGTTCGTTCGAATATCGGATCATGTAGGTCTGCATGTTAAGTGTGTATGCGTACATACACCCTCTGTGGCTTTCGTGTGCGTTATGTATGCTTGTGCGTTTCTACATACATGACTAAGCAGGTAGTATGCGGGTGGAGGCGTTGCGTAGAAACCCAATCTCCCTGAGCGTACATTCGCATGTGAGGACATATCTGCGAAGCAGGAGGAGGGCAGCGTGGCCGTGAGGGGCTGTGAGGAAATCGAATCCTGTATGTGTATGCATTTGTATGTGTGAATATATTCATTCACACATACGAGGCGTGCCGCCTACCGTACGCCTTTCAGCGCATGCACCTATATATCTTCTCTCGGCCCTTTCTTTTTTTCGTGCCTCTCATTTACAACTTGACTTGTATGTGTGGCTATGCATGAAGGTTCGACTGGTAGTGGACAGATCGCAGAGACGACAGCATATTGGCACTTTGCTATTGAATACGCTCATCGCTTACGCACTACAACAGCACTACTCCATCATTCGTCTCTATACAAATAATCTCAACAGCGATTCTATTCGGTTTGCAAAAACGAAGGGCTTCGAACTTCAACAAATTGTCAGACGTGGTCTCATGAGAGGTACGCCTCTTCATATTCCTCTCTTCATAATAATTCCTACGAGTGGAACATACAACATTGTCGCTAAACACTTCCTGCATACACATAATACGGCACTCATTGAAGGATATATATATATGTATATGTGTTCATATACATCTGTTATCGCATGCGTTCGCCTATGCATACATATACATTAAAACAGATACTTCCAATATGCATGTATACATATATATATAGCAGCAGCACCAACAGCAGTAGCACCAGCACCAACAACAGTAGCACCAACAGCAACAGCACCAACAGCAAGAGCAGCGCTGCCGACACGCACACCAGCAAGAGCAGCGTCTTGCGTTGAATGCCATCTCACGCTTTGTAAGGGGCTGGCTCGTTTCGTGTTTGCGGCGTGTGTTATTTACATGCGTTTCGTTGTGTGTTGCCGCTTTCTGCGAAACCGACGCCACCGTGTGCTCAGTCTTGGTTAGTGAAAACATTCTTACAGTCATACGTCTTCCGTCTATTATTATACGTTGGAGCGTCAGTGAGTGTGTTTTCGATGGTGGAGGAGGACAAGGTGGTGGTGGTGGTGGTGGAGCTGCTTTCTTTCGAGGGATTGCTGTCAAGCCTAGCGAAGCGATTGTATTCTCAGAACATTTCGTTTGTTCACTATACAATGAAAAAACCGTGTGCATGTTTGCTTTTTCTGCAGGGGAGTGCTTCTCAGCCTCGGTCAGTAATAGCCTTCTCATACAATTTCTCCATGGCTGGTGATATTAACAGCTGGGGTGACTATTTGTGTATGTGACGCTACTGAGCCTTGTTCAATAGTAGCGTGGGCGCCGGCACATTTCTTTTGCTGACTCTTAAAACTGGGGTAGTTCTGTCAGTGTGTGTCTGTGTGCCGGTGCTGCTGCCGCTGCTCAGGAGACTTACTGAAGTGGCAGAAGAAGTTGGAGGTTCCAGGCATGACGCAGAAAAAGACGCGCACCCCTCACTTGGCGTCGTCTGTGCTGGATTAATAACGCAGGGGTCTCCGACTTCTAGTCCCTTCACGTAGTTACTTTCTGTGTAATACACCCCGTTATGTATCTGCTGCCCCGCTGATGCATGCGTATACATCTGCATGCACACACAGCGCAAATATGTGTGCAGAAAGGCCACCAGGGACAAGGTGATGCCTACTGCTACTACTACTCATTCTCTTGATTCTGTACATGCATAAAATTCCTACACACCTGTATGTATATATATATATCTACATATACACATATATATATGTACATGTAGACGTATACTGATACTTACATATATGTATGTATGTGTACATTTGTGAGTAGGAGAAGATGAGCCTTGAAAGAGTTACGCGCGCTGGTACACGCGTGGGGGATTTGCTGTCATCACATTGCCTCGCTGTATTCCTGCTGACTAGTTTGTGTATATGTGTGTGTGTGTGTGAGAGTGCAACGAAAGCATGTAATTCTTTATAGCGGCGGTGCTCAGGCAGTTATGGAGGGGAGAGCGGGTTGGGGGAGGGGGGGAGGAAGACGCCACGCTTCGAGGGTGTCTGACTACTGCACGCACAACAGGAAAAGTGTGGAAGTGGAAATTTGTGTTTCTGTCTTCGGCGCTGCAACTGTGTCAGCGCCACCCCATGCAACGCAGCTTCTCCCCTTTGTCTGAATTCTATTCTACGTCTAAAGTAGGACCCAACTGCGTAGGTATTATGTACATATTTGTGTTTGGATTTCGTACACATGTTTGAATGTATATGTGCATACACGTATCTGTGTGTGTGTGTACACTTGTGCAGCTGTGTGTGTGTGTGTGTAGTAGTTCGCGTGGCTGACTTGCATCTCTATCGTGTAGAGATAGTGAGCAGAACTGCCACTTCTGTTTGCGCACGAGGCGGCGGGAAGGAGGCTCCAGAGATGAATATTTATCTACCTGTATATATATGTATGTATATGTATGTCTGTATATATGTATATATATAGGGCTCCATAGACCCGCAAACGGTCGCGCGTTAGTATTGTGTCTCGGATGAGAGGAAAATGACTACGGCATCATAGTAATGTCTAGGCACCTAATGTTTGACTCCTACTATCTATAGGTAGTAGACGTGCATACACACATATATATATATATATATATATATATGCATTCTGTACAGGTTGGACGCAGGTGTACTATATATGCACTTGGAGTTGGAATTGCTCAGGATTGTATGAACAAAGGCTCGAGGTATACATTCATATATATACATATATATATTTATATGTATATATATGCATGTATATATGCGTATGTTATGCATATAGGTGTAGATAGATGTATGTATGTATGGTGCATAAGCACATAAGATTATTCGTTATACCCTGTGCAAAGATGTCTGTGTGTGTAGTAAAAGTATTTTATCTTCTTCTTTCTCATTCACCGCGGCTTATTTTGTTAATGAAGTAGCCACAACCAGTGCCAGGTAGCACGCGCATCAGCGGCATTTACATATATAACACGCTGTAACTATCTCACGCAGATTCTTCGTGTCTTACATACAATCTGTCCAGAGCCCTCACAATGCGTACGCGACGTCTTACGCGTGCAAGGCAATATGGCAAAGATTATCTACAGCACAGGGATGTATAATCAGAAGCGCGCTGTGTGTCAACTTTCTAGGACCGTAGGAGACGGGTTTAGTGCACAAGTAGTTGCTGTCGTGTACCGCACACCTATGTACATAGGGTGGGGACGTTCCTTTTTTTTGTGCAGGTAATCATCACAGTAGGGTATAAGATACACGTACACACACGCCGACCCGGTACATACAAACGATACACATCTATATCATTTCCTGCCCTTTCCCGTATACGTCATATATTATATATACGTACATATATATATATATATATATACGTATGTATCTGTATACAAAAAAAGAGAGACAGAGACACAGAAAGACAATGGTAACTAGACACACGGACAGGATTCTGTGGGAGTAGTAGTAGTAGTAGAAGTAGCCGTCTGTATGCGAGCATGTGTATACATTATGCACCCGCATATACAAATATATGTATATATATGCACACGTCGGTGTGTGCGTCGGCACTGCTGAGAAGCTGCAGTGCTCCAGGGCGCTCATAGAGGCTTCGGAACGGTACCTAAGGGCCCCTGGTTGTCATACTCCTTGTACGAAGAGTGCGCGAATGCGAACGGAACGTACGGGCAGCAGCTGAAAAAGATGCGGTTGCAGCAAAAGGGTAATATGCTCGCACTCAAAAAGCGGTCATCAAGTTAGAGAGTATTTCCGCAATAGCAAGACGTAGTATGACATCTCCGTGAAATCTCTTATAGTTGGGTGACCGCACCCCCTACAGCGCGCAGGTAGGACCCGCCGCGGCTGTTCCTGCTGCTTTCCCATCTCTTGCTGCACATGCTTGGCTGCAGTATATATACATACATATATATGTATATACACATGCACATATGCATATACATATATATATATATACATATACATATATATATACATATATGTAGGTACCTCCACAAGTGCGTATTATTGTGTTTCTTGTGCACTGGGTAGAAAGACTGAGAACCCTAGAAAGGGGTCGCTTTTGCTAATATGTATATATATATATACATGTGTTTCTAAAGGGCTATACAACATATAGATGCGCGCCTGTACTGCACACACCTGTGTGCGGACGCACGTAGTTCAACTCAGAGTGGTGAGTGGCATTCAGTATCTATGAGAGGCTCCTTTCTGAGTGGCCGTCTATATATAGACGAGAGACCATTCTACTAAGTGGCTTTCAATATATATATATATATACATACATACATATATATATAAACACATGTATGTACATATATATATATATACATATATATATATATACATATACGTGAGAGGCTACTATACTTTCTGGCTTCAGAGGAGAGGTTCCATTACTGGGTGGCTTTGTATACATCAGAGGCTCTGTTGCTGAGTGTGTTTATACATATGAGAACCTGCTTTACTGAGTAGCTTTCTGTATGTGAGAGGCTACTCTGTTGAGTGGCTGCAGTATATATATAGGTGAGGCTGCTTTACTAAGTGCCTTCTTACGCATGAGAGGCTATTTTACTGAGTAGCTATCTATATATGAGAGGCTATTCTATTGAGTGACTTCAGTATATGTTTATATATATATATATGTATATGAAGGAGAGGTTACTTTACTGAGTGGCTCTCCATGTGTATGAGAGGCTTCTTCAATGAATGGCTTTCAATATGTAGGAGAGGCTTCTTTGGTGTGTGGCTTTCAATATGTAGGAAAGGCCTCTTTGTTGAAGAGGCCTCTTCAGTTCCTGGCTTCCTGTATATGAGTGTTACCTCTTCACACTGGCTGTACGCATTTGTCTTAGTAGTTTTATATACGCACATACACACACCCACGCGCGTGTGCCGCTACGTCATACATACTCGTCAAATATGGGGGCACGTTTGTATTGCACAGCGATGTGCACTCTATGATCCAAACGTTTGTCAGTACGGTGCGTAAACGTATATATATATATATATATGCGCGCTGACACGCATGTATCTATATATACATAGATGTAAATATATATATATATATATGCAGTAGTGGTGCTCGCATGTATATGTTGTGTAGGGATACGTCTTGGCATTAATTCTGTTGAGCGAGAAGTGGGAGATGTCCGGCCGGTGAAGCAAAAGGGTAGACGTGTTATATAAAGTGCGGCGGTGTTTGCGTATATATATGTGTGTGTGAGTGCGGGGGTATGCGTTTGTGTTTGTGTGTGTGTGTGTGAGAGCAAGGGTATGCGTGTGTGTGTGTGTGTGTGTGTGAGAGAGCAAGGGTATGCTTGTGTGTGTGTGTGAGAGAGCAAGGGTATGCTTGTGTGTGTGTGTGTGTGTGTGTGTGTGTGTGTGTACGTAATAACGAATTTCGTTAATATTCATCGGCACCGCTTGTCAAGAAAAGTTAGTGAGGGCAGCTGGCTCTCTCTACTGACGGAAAAAGAGCCATTTTTTGCTTGGTTGTATGTGTACTTCCATTTCGACAAGTGTCTCTGCGGTTAAACTATTTAATTCAAAACCGGTAGCGAACGATCGGTTTCTCTCATGTGGAAGACTTCTGGGAAATCGGCTGATTTGGCCTGGTGCACGCCAAACACTACACGACGCGTATTCGCGCCTCCACCAAAGCACATGCTCCCACGCGCTTTCGCAGTATATATAACGCTCATTGTCATAGATTGCTTTGCACGTAGACATCTCTGTTTGTACGGGCCATGCGTTTCCTCACGTAGTTATTGTGTCACTAGTGCCCGTTGACGTGGCTCTATTGATATGTCCACAGCCCTGAGGGAGACGCATTTCCGTGAATACGTGTATACGCATCAGATTCTTGCATCCATAGAACACAGGAAGTTGTGGCCGCAAGAACAGCGATTCACAAAAACATTCGCACTGGCCGCAAGCCCAGCGTGTGAGGCGCGGCTGACGTGTTTTGAGGAGCTTGCGACAAGTCCGTCAGACGTACGTACGATGCAATAAACTTCCCGCGCAGGTCTGCGGTGTACGTACGCCTCAGCGCACCTCCAGCCGACCCAGAAACGCACGATGTTCACCGGTATGTGATGATGCACAGTGAATTCCTGTTTTCCGCTGACGCAAATTAATCTCCTTAGACACTCTGTTTCGATAAAGAGTCACCATGACTTGGGGCGGAGCAGTGAGTACACAGCTACAGAGCTGTGCGCGCAGGAGTCAGAAAGAAGCTCGAGTACTTGTACACCCGCTGCTGAGCTATTTCAGGTACTTCTTCGGTATTGCCCGTACGTAACGTAGATCGAGTCTCTGCTAAGTCCGTCCACGATGGAGCTAGAAGGTAACATTATAGTATCTAGCTGTTGCAGCTGTTACAGGCGATATCACCGGTTCTACTGATGTTGTGCTGCTGCTAATGCGTTCCGTATACTGCTGATATTGCTGTCGACGGCGGCTGCGGACGTCCGTCCTCAACCTTAGTAGGAAATATGCTTCGACTGCCGGTACAGCTACCACCTGAGGTGCCCACACTGCATATACAGAGAGCTCGTATGTGCTGAAGATAACGCCCTTTCGTCAGCGCGTACTTCATATTGCAGTGTAAAAATGACGTGCTTTCAGATCCGCAACCCGGAGAACGTACAAGGTCGAGGCAGACAAGAGCGCCGCTGCATTTGACAGAGCTCTACTGTCTCTGGTCTGTGTACTCTTATGTCTCTGTGTGTGCGTCTGTGACGGTGTCACGACCTTCGTCGTGACTTCCTCGCAATGTGCACCTCTTTTGTGCTGCTGTGTGACCGTTCGTGCGCCTCAATATACGCATGGAGCAGCTCAGCCAATTTCTCAAGCAAAGAAACGAACAAACGAAGACGAGAGAGTCTCGTTGTAGACGTGGGCATGTACATCCATAAGCATTTATTTAGTAGAGAGTGACGGAGAGAGGGACACGGGAAGCACACCACCCGCGAGGGTACGATTGTGTTTAGGCAGGCGCTTTCAGGTGTGCACACCAGACGTGCTCATAGAGAAGGCAGCTTTTGAGGCACGCTCTAGCCTATGTTTACCCCAATGACGCTTGAACTTACCAGCCACATGGCAGACCTTCTTACACGTACCAGCGAGGTTTCGAATTGAAACGATGCAAACGCGCGGGACACACGCGGCGCGACTTGACGGCATCAGACCGCTGAATAAGGCTACCTACATGGCGCACGATCCATTCCTTCACACGTTTTTACATATGTGGAGATTTGTCACCACCCATTCTTTGGTTCGAAACTCCCACACATCGACAAATTGTATGGTACAAATACATGTAAAAAGGGGTTGCGCCTGCCACGATGAGCCAATGTTCCCTGCTACGGGTGCGCAACTCCCGTTGACGGAGCAGGGAACGCACAGCTTGGTATGTGTACCGTTCTCACATTAGCTACACAGATTTCTATTCTATGTATGTACGTACATCTGGAGAGAGAGGAACGTAAACTGACATAACGTTCCCTGCAGCCAAAGCTGGTGCCCCTATTATCCCGAGTAACGAATGCGTGTGTTGTGGTGCCAGCCCCTATATGATGATTAGTGGCGGCTTCTGTGTGAGGAAAAGCTGTCAGGTATAGCTAGAGACTGACGAGATGAAGAAGCTGGTGCTGTGGCGTGAGAACAGCTTATTTACCTGAAGAAGCAAAACGGGCTTCAGGGAAGAGTGTATCTCCAGCAGAGCGCCCTCCCAAGCAGCAGCAGCAGCACCAGCAGGTTCTCCATACGTTGCAGCTCCTCTGTATGCCTGCCGCGTAGTTGGGCTACCAACAATGACGCATTACTAGTAGCAGCTTCGCAGCTGCATGAGGGAGAACTGGTGCAAAAGGACTTTGTGGCGCATAACCGCTAGCTGCGAAGCTAAAGAAATTTCTGCTGCGGCTTGATTCAAAGGCAGATGGGCTTCATTAGAGGGATACCGTCAGGTTTCAATGGTGACACGTCTTAAGCACGCTTGCGCAGCGCACGCACGTGCCGCCTGGGAACACGACAAGATGCTACTACTAACTGCTGCTGTCAATACACGTGTGTGTACTTAGAAGGCTAATGCGTGCGCGCAGTATTTATTATTATTATTATTATTGATGTTCGATGCTGCTTTATCGCTGTTTAGCTTCACTGCCAGCGGAAGGCAATCGAATTATGAGCATCACATGCAGATGGAGACCAGGCACCGGATTAGTTCGGCACACGCGGACGTACTAGGTGACCTGAACATTGGCTGTCGTTGTCTACAGGAGGGAGTGCTGCTCTGAGGGTACTTTCCTTTACCCGGTTGTTGGTTAGTGTGTATGACGACCGATTGCACACTATGACATCTGCATGCAGTCTAGCTGCTCTGCTTATAGATAGGTATTGTATTCAAGTTCACGTATTTGTTGTTCGGACTCTTTAAGTATGCCTCGTCTCTTTTTTCTCTTACGTCCTAGAAGCAGTCATTTCCATCTTCCCGCTGTACACCTGTAAAAACCACCGCTTTGTGTTACCTGGGACAACATTTGTGCTGCACCTTAGAAGGGACCTAATAGACACTGGTTTCTCCGGGGCGTAATATCTTGTTGCATGTCTAGAAGAGCCTAGCGAGCACTCGTTTCATCGGCGCATATAAAGTGCTGCATTTCAAGAGGAGTCTACTCGGCTTGTAGCACTAGCTAGTTAGTGAGGTACTACATTAAGTCGGTGCATATGATATATTTTGCTGCATATCAGGAGGGGTCCAATCAGCTAGTAGCACTAGCTAGCTAGTACCTTCATCAGTTCATGATACATGCTGCTGCATATTAAGAGGGGTCTACTCAGCTAGTAGCACCTGATAACCAGTAAAGTACTACATTAATCAGTACACGTCATATGTATTTCTGCATTTTAAGGGGAGTATATTCGACTAGTAGGACTAGCTAACTAGTGTAGTACTAAACTCTTTATCAGCGCATACATATATTTATCTGTTCGTTGTATTTAAAAAAGGGTCTACTAAGTTAGAAGCACTAGCTGGCTAGTGAAACACTAGCTTCCTTATTAGCGCATATATATGTATATATATCGCTGGATTTTGAGAAGGGGCTCTACTACGCTCGTAGCACTAGCTATTTAGTGAAGCATTATATTCATCAGTGCATGTCCACTGCGGCCAAATGGTCACCATTCCGTGTAGCAAAGAAGACAGAACACTGTGCCAATACAATTGAGGTTTCTGCATGCACTTTAGTGACAGGACTTCGAAAGGGCACTGTGTACTCGGCCGTGAGGCGGTCAGGCACACAACACACGTCTTCTCTGGCTCCGTGGAAAGTGCGCACACGTATCTCCACACGCCTTCGAAAAAATTATACGCTTGGACAGCTCCCAGTGTAGAGTCGTGGCGACTAGGGCTTGCTGTTTCCCAGCCATTTTTTTCTCGTCATCGTGTACGGGAGGTACAGAAAGAAAGACGAGCGTGTGTGGGCGCAGCAGTCCCTGCTGTTCGATGTGTACAGGGCGTCAGTCAGCTTGTATGCGAGTATCGTCCTTCTTCATAGAAAAAGTAATGTACAGTGGTGAGGGAATATGTATAAATATACGTATATAGCAGAGTATAAAAGACGGCTTGACGCATACTCGTAGCTAGTAAGATCGCTACATACCAGGCACCCACATTTCATACATGTTCCTCTTGGTTTCGATGTGGCGTTGCCGGTGTGGGTATGCAAAGCAGATATAAACATCGTTACGGTCTAGTCAGCAGAGCCATACATATCGTGTGTGTCTCGGTGTGAGTGTGTTTGCTTGTGTGTCCACGGGTAAGAAGAGTCCAACAAAAGGTAGTCTTATGCATGAGCATTCTCTTCATGTGTAATTTATACGGTGTACATACACTCCAACCGTCACGTTTCAAGTATGTACACTCCATTCCTATAAGCGAATAGACGAATACAGAAAGGCAAAATAACAGGCCTTGTCTCAGTTGTGCGAATACGTGCAGACCCAGCCACACACGCAGTTGTTAAACCAAATATATATATATATATATGCAGATAGAGAGATATACACCAATGGGCGGGCGCCAAGCGCACGTAAGGGAGGACGGTGTGTTGATGAATTCAGCCCTGCTTCACGTGTGTTTGTAATCGGGTGGGAGTGGCACACACCTTCACTTTCAGAAGAAAGCTTTCTTTTTCGTGTAAGAGCAGCCCCTGAGGGATAGCGCGGGTTTTGTATGCGGTTTAGTCTGAGGTGCCTGTACAGCGCGGAGGGCTATACTAGAGGTGTACGTACAGTCGGAATGCGCTTTTCGCGGTGTAAGTAGGGGTGCCTGCGCACGACAGGGCACCGCGCGCCCCAACGTACTTGTGCTCATGTTATTCAGGCGGTCAAGGAAAGTGGTGATTTCACATGGCGAAAAAAGGAGGCAATACATGCAACTCTCTCACACTGCGTCCCTTTCAAAAATCAAGACATCTCGTCTACACTGCACATTGATAACAGTAGTATTTTAGTGTAAGTGCACTAGTGTAGTGATAGCTGTATTAGTGGAAGTAGTATTAGTTGTAGAAGTGGTAGTCTTCCAACTAGAAGCGGTGGTACTACTAGTAGGAGGCTCAATAGTAATGATAGCTGAATGATTAGTAATACCTAGTATCAGTGGTAGTGATACCAGAAGGGTTGGTATGCGCATGCAGCGTTATCAGTGATCTCTTCATGTGGCTAAATTGCACGTAAGAACAACGAGTGACAGGGGTACATGCAGGTTCACAAGACGAAGGCAAATGCCATTATACATAAACAGCCAGAAATACACTATCACCGAGTGTCCACTTGCACTCAAACCCATCAGCATGTGTTCGCGCGTATATATATATATATCACGAGGAGAGGCCCAGCAGTGATCTTTGTACATACACACCTATGTACACACGTCTCTCCATTATATCTCTCTTTCTTTCAACATACGTATACATACATATACGTCTGCGTATACGAGTTTATACACATATGTATATAGGCGTGCCCTAGTAGTGAAAACAATTTGTCGGCTCCAACTGGTTCTCCCAGGGTGGCTGTGCTCGGAGAGAATTCCTTTTTTTCTCTCGTTACGCTCACGTGCGTCTCCCACATACACATTCATGTGGAGCGGCTAACGTAATAATGGTAAGTGCGTTATACGTGCTGCTACTGACGTCCTCCTCCAGTCTGCTGCTCACGTGTCCTTACATCAGTGTTGCTACTGCTACTACTCCCACGACCCCCGTATTGACTTAGTGGTACTACCTGTGTACAGCCTCTCTCCTTCGTGCTCTTTATTGATATATATCTTCACAATCGGTAGCAGCCTCAAACCAAGATATCTCTATTCTTTCTTCTACGATTACCCAGCTGTGCGGCTGCTGCCCCCGTGCTCGCCGCTTTGAATGTGAGTAGAACGAGGAGGGGGAGCACTGTGGGGTGCTGCAGCACCAGTAGTAGTGATATTACTATGACTATCACCAGAGAACATACGCTGAGCAGCACCTCTCCCTGCTGCTGGGCCAATACTATGTGGGGGTTGACTACTACTATTAGTAGTGGCTGGGACTCGTATGCCTCCGACACTACCACTCCCAGCAGCAGTACGACTACCACTCTCCTCAGCTACCCGTGTTGCTGCTGCTCCCACGGGTGTCCCTCGTGCAGAAACTCCAACCAACCCAACGCTTTCCTCCACTTTTACTCGCGTAGGTGGTAGTAATGCAGGACCTCCTCCCTTTAAAAACTTCTTTTCAGAACCACTTTCACCTCTCCCAAGTAGTAGTCGATCATGCTCTTGCTGATGATAATGCTGATGGTGGTGATGTACATGCTGCAGTATTCTCTGCTTTTCTTCTACTCCATCACGCCCACCACCACCGCCAGTCACTACACCACTCCCCGTTCCTCCTGCTCCTCCTCCTCCCCCCACCCCTGCACGATGTCCAGTTGGTGGTGGTACTACGTGGACGCCCCCACCCAGCACTGCATGTTCTCTACCACTTCCTGCTGCTGCTGCCCCTGCGGCTGCTGCTAATGCTGCTACTGGTACTGTTGTATTAATTTCTTCTTCTTGCTCATCATCATCTTCTTGCCCTCTCTCTGTTTCCATTTCTGCAGCTGGAATATTACTACTACTACCACTACCACAACCACCACCACCGCCCCCCCCACTAATACCACCACTACCAGTAGCGACAGCAGCAGTACTGCCACTAATACTAGCGACACTGTCTGCTGCTGCTGTTGCTGCTGAGCCTCCCTCATGCAACTGCTGGCCTTCTTTCTTTTCACGCTGCAAGCCACGCCTGTTGCCGCCTTGCCCTCCTGGGAAGCCCGCCGTCTCTTCTCTTTCTCTCTCTTCCTTCTTCGCCCCTGCCTCTTCACCAATGCTTTCTGTTGCTCCTGCCGCATCTTCTCTCTCTTCTTGTATACTATTCACACCTGATACTCCCGAGGAAGTCAATGATGTTGTGATACCTCCAAAAGCACCTCCTCCTCCACTATCAACACCAGGGGCGTTTGTCTTCTTTGCTACTGTTACTGCTGCTTGCCCACCTCCTACAGGTACTCCTCCTCCTCCTCCCCCTGATGGCAACAGTTGGTGACGCTGACGCTTCTGCAGTCTCCCTCCACTATTTGAGTCCTCGCCACTGCTTTCCATCATGTTACTCTCATGTGCACTAACCTACATAACAACATTGACAACAACACCATCCCAGTATACGCTCAAACAAAATGTATATTCGTGTGCGCACACACGTACTTCTCTCCACACGCATATACATACAAACCTAAGTAGACACATACATGCATATGTGTATATGCACGTATGTACATACTTGCATACATACCAACATACACAGATACTTCTAGACATACGTACATATATCTATATACACACACACACACATATATACATACGTACAGACATACGTACACACGTACACGCATATATATATATATATATATATATATATATATATATACATACATATGCATACGTTTATTCCTATGTATATATATACATACATGCATAAACATGCACACACATATGTACTATTGTAAGTGTGTGAACGCGATTGCTCAGCCCCGTCCAGTGGACACTTGCAGTTACATGGCCTCACCCCACTTGCAGGCGCGGTAGCAGCAGTGCCTCGATCTTCAGCACCGTCCATAAGTTCCCCTCGTGGCGAGGTTGCTGCGACAGCAACAGTAATATTTGGAGTAGCAGTAGCAGCAGTAGTGGCAGGGATACTAGCAGCAGGAATTCCTTCTACTGCCGTGGCAGCAGCGGCTGTTTCATTGTCGTCTTCTCTCTCTGCTGCCGTTCCTGTCAGTCTGCTGCTTCCATTTAACAGAGCACCACCCGATGACTTGTTGTCGACGGCACCTCTGTCAGTACCAGCCCCTACAATTCCTGCTGACGACAGACCTCTCCCACCACTACTACTATTACTACTACCAGCACCACCTACTGCTGCGCTTCCTCCACCACCACTACCACCACCACCAGCACCTGCTGTATCTGCTGTCGCGGCTGCTCCTAGGGCAGCATGGCCACGTGCGCTGCTGCCACTGCTACGCGACTGCTTCC
Organism: Ochotona princeps; assembly: GCF_030435755.1. Taxonomy (NCBI): domain Eukaryota; kingdom Metazoa; phylum Chordata; class Mammalia; order Lagomorpha; family Ochotonidae; genus Ochotona; species Ochotona princeps. The sequence continues at coordinate 43,577 of NW_026701634.1, forward strand.
CCCCTCCTCCTCCTCCGCTTGCCTGTTGCTGTTGCTGAGCGTGACTAGCGGCATCGTTACCGCTACCACGCTGGCCGGTCCATATGGGGGCCCTACATTCACATGAAACGCACGTCGCAAAGACATCGTGTGCATCTGCTGAAGTTTCGTTGAGCATCTCGTATTGATTATGCACATATACACTTGTACATCTACGTACATACGTATATATCCATATACATATATATATATACACACTTCGTGGGGGGACCAACATGCACACGTGTTACTGTAGTTTCCTGAAGTGCATGAATATATACGTGTTGTATGCCAGTAAATCCTGAATGCATAAGTATAGTACATTATGTATGTATGGACACAACATGCCTACTGAAGAAAAATGTCCTTCAGGCACGCATGCATAGATATAGATATATATATATATATATAAGTCATGCGGGCGTTCCTTTCAATTAGGCAGATTAGGTGTCCACGTGCTCTTGTTGCACATAGACGTATACCTCACACAAACGATTACACGTCCGCACACCCCCCATACTCACAGATACGTACGTACACATATATGCATACGCTTATACATACACTCATACATACACGCATGCGCACATACGCGTACATAAATGTGTACACTCCCACACAGAAATTCATACATATTGACACATAACATACACACGCGGCCAGAACCACACCCATATTTTCACACACACACACACACACACATACACATGCGCATACCCGCGCACATGCACACGCATTCACGGACGTACTTCTCTCACACCCACTTACGCCTACATGTACCCAGACACACACACACATACAGACACGCACACAGCCCAAATGCAGACCCGAAGACTCACACAAAAACACGCACTCAGAAATAGACTACTTACACCCAAAGACGCTTCCGTACAAAAAGACACAGACACACACACATATACACGTGAACGCACACCCACACATACACACATACACGTAAACACACACTTGAACGTGCTCACACACACACACACACAGACGAAGAC
>NW_026701635.1:0-49789 GCF_030435755.1 Ochotona princeps
TTTCCTTGAGAGCTGCTTGGAAACCTGATGGTGTGTGAAGTTAGTGAGCCAAATGGAGTTGTTCTCCCACAAGAACCACTCGGCTGATCCTTCTTCAATATGCCCTTCACCAACATGCAGTGTTTCCTTGATTGAATTAGCTCTCACACCAATATTTGCGTCTAGAGCCTTTGCATTGAGGGCTATCTGAAAACGGCTGTGGCGCTGAAGTTGCCTGTGAATGTGGAGTTGGTGGCATGTGAAACCCGCATGTGGAGCATTCGTGTATGTGGGATGCTCTCCAAGCTTCATTTCAGTCCTAGCCACTCAAAGGGCACTAAGCATAGAGTGTGAAAACTGAGTTTCCTTGAGAGCTGCTTGGAAGCCTGATGGTGTGTGAAGTTAGTGAGCCAAATGGAGTTGTTCTCCCACAAGAACCACTCGGCTGATCCTTCTTCAATATGCCCTTCACCAACATGCAGTGTTTCCTTGATTGAATTAGCTCTCACACCAATATTTGCGTCTAGAGCCTTTGCATTGAGGGCTATCTGAAAACGGCTGTGGCGCTGAAGTTGCCTGTGAATGTGGAGTTGGTGGCATGTGAAACCCGCATGTGGAGCATTCGTTTGTGTGGGATGCTCTACCAGGTTCATTCCTAGATAATGCACTCAAAGGGCACTAAGCATAGAGTGTGAAAAACTGAGTTTCCTTGAGAGCTGCTTGGAAGCCTGATGGTGTGTGAAGTTAGTGAGCCAAATGGAGTTGTTCTCCCACAAGAACCACTCGGCTGATCCTTCTTCAATATGCCCTTCACCAACATGCAGTGTTTCCTTGATTGAATTAGCTCTCACACCAATATTTGCGTCTAGAGCCTTTGCTTTGAGGGCTATCTGAAAACGGCTGTGGCGCTGAAGTTGCCTGTGAATGTGGAGTTGGTGGCATGTGAAACCCGCATGTGGAGCATTCGTTTGTATTGGATGCTGACAAAGCTTCATTTCAGTCCTAGGCACACAAAGAGCACTAAGCATAGAGTGTGAAAACTGAGTTTCCTTGAGAGCTGCTTGGAAGCCTGATGGTGTGTGAAGTTAGTGAGCCAAATGGAGTTGTTCTCCCACAAGAACCACTCGGCTGATCCTTCTTCAATATGCCCTTCACCAACATGCAGTGTTTCCTTGATTGAATTAGCTCTCACACCAATATTTGCGTCTAGAGCCTTTGCATTGAGGGCTATCTGAAAACGGCTGTGGCGCTGAAGTTGCCTGTGAATGTGGAGTTGGTGGCATGTGAATCCCGCATGTGGAGCATTCGTTTATTTGGGATGCTCTCCAAGCTTCATTTCAGTCCTAGGCACTCAAAGGGCACTAAGCATAGAGTGTGAAAACTGAGTTTCCTTGAGAGCTGCTTGGAAGCCTGATGGTGTGTGAATTTAGGGACCCAAATGGAGTTGTTCTCCCACAAGAACCACTCGGCTGATCCTTCTTCAATATGCCCTTCACCAACATGCAGTGTTTCCTTGATGAATTAACTCTCACACCAATATTTGCGTCTAGAGCCTTTGCTTTGAGGGCTATCTGAAAACGGCTGTGGCGCTGAAGTTGCCTGTGAATGTGGAGTTGGTGGCATGTGAAACCCGCATGTGGAGCATTCGTTTGTGTGGGATGCTCTACCAGGTTCATTCCTAGATAATGCACTCAAAGGGCACTAAGCATAGAGTGTGAAAACTGAGTTTCCTTGAGAGCTGCTTGGAAGCCTGATGGTGTGTGAAGTTAGTGAGCCAAATGGAGTTGTTCTCCCACAAGAACCACTCGGCTGATCCTTCTTCAATATGCCCTTCACCAACATGCAGTGTTTCCTTGATTGAATTAGCTCTCACACCAATATTTGCGTCTAGAGCCTTTGCTTTGAGGGCTATCTGAAAACGGCTGTGGCGCTGAAGTTGCCTGTGAATGTGGAGTTGGTGGCATGTGAAACCCGCATGTGGAGCATTCGTTTGTATGGATGCTGACAAAGCTTCATTTCAGTCCTAGGCACACAAAGAGCACTAAGCATAGAGTGTGAAAACTGAGTTTCCTTGAGAGCTGCTTGGAAGCCTGATGGTGTGTGAAGTTAGTGAGCCAAATGGAGTTGTTCTCCCACAAGAACCACTCGGCTGATCCTTCTTCAATATGCCCCTTCACCAACATGCAGTGTTTCCTTGATTGAATTAGCTCTCACACCCAATATTTGCGTCTAGAGCCTTTGCATTGAGGGCTATCTGAAAACGGCTGTGGCGCTGAAGTTGCCTGTGAATGTGGAGCTGGTGGCATGTGAATCCCGCATGTGGAGCATTCGTTTATTTGGGATGCTCTCCAAGCTTCATTTCAGTCCTAGGCACTCAAAGGGCACTAAGCATAGAGTGTGAAAACTGAGTTTCCTTGAGAGCTGCTTGGAAGCCTGATGGTGTGTGAATTTAGGGACCCAAATGGAGTTGTTCTCCCACAAGAACCACTCGGCTGATCCTTCTTCAATATGCCCTTCACCAACATGCAGTGTTTCCTTGATTGAATTAACTCTCACACCAATATTTGCGTCTAGAGCCTTTGCATTGAGGGCTATCTGAAAACGGCTGTGGCGCTGAAGTTGCCTGTGAATGTGGAGTTGGTGGCATGTGAAACCCGCATGTGGAGCATTCGTTTGTGTGGGATGCTCTACCAGGTTCATTCCTAGATAATGCACTCAAAGGGCACTAAGCATAGAGTGTGAAAACTGAGTTTCCTTGAGAGCTGCTTGGAAGCCTGATGGTGTGTGAAGTTAGTGAGCCAAATGGAGTTGTTCTCCCACAAGAACCACTCGGCTGATCCTTCTTCAATATGCCCTTCACCAACATGCAGTGTTTCCTTGATTGAATTAGCTCTCACACCAATATTTGCGTCTAGAGCCTTTGCATTGAGGGCTATCTGAAAACGGCTGTGGCGCTGAAGTTGCCTGTGAATGTGGAGTTGGTGGCATGTGAAACCCGCATGTGGAGCATTCGTTTGTGTGGGATGCTCTACCAGGTTCATTTCAGTCCTAGGCACTCAAAGGGCACTAAGCATAGAGTGTGAAAACTGAGTTTCCTTGAGAGCTGCTTGGAAGCCTGATGGTGTGTGAAGTTAGTGAGCCAAATGGAGTTGTTCTCCCACAAGAACCACTCGGCTGATCCTTCTTCAATATGCCCTTCACCAACATGCAGTGTTTTCTTGATTGAATTAGCTCTCACACCAATATTTGCGTCTAGAGCCTTTGCATTGAGGGCTATCTGAAAACGGCTGTGGCGCTGAAGTTGACTGTGAATGTGGAGTTGGTGGCATGTGAAACCCCGCATGTGGAGCATTCGTTTGTGTGGGATGCTCTACCAGGTTCATTTCAGTCCTAGGCACTCAAAGGGCACTAAGCATAGAGTGTGAAAACTGAGTTTCCTTGAGAGCTGCTTGGAAGCCTGATGGTGTGTGAAGTTAGTGAGCCAAATGGAGTTGTTCTCCCACAAGAACCACTCGGCTGATCCTTCTTCAATATGCCCTTCACCAACATGCAGTGTTTCCTTGATTGAATTAGCTCACACCAATATTTGCGTCTAGAGCCTTTGCATTGAGGGCTATCTGAAAACGGCTGTGGCGCTGAAGTTGCCTGTGAATGTGGAGTTGGTGGCATGTGAATCCCGCATGTGGAGCATTCGTTTATTTGGGATGCTCTCCAAGCTTCATTTCAGTCCTAGGCACTCAAAGGGCACTAAGCATAGAGTGTGAAAACTGAGTTTCCTTGAGAGCTGCTTGGAAGCCTGATGGTGTGTGAAGTTAGTGAGCCAAATGGAGTTGTTCTCCCACAAGAACCACTCGGCTGATCCTTCTTCAATATGCCCTTCACCAACATGCAGTGTTTCCTTGATTGAATTAGCTCTCACACCAATATTTGCGTCTAGAGCCTTTGCATTGAGGGCTATCTGAAAACGGCTGTGGCGCTGAAGTTGCCTGTGAATGTGGAGTTGGTGGCATGTGAAACCCGCATGTGGAGCATTCGTTTGTGTGGAATGCTCTACCATGTTCATTCCTAGATAATGCACTCAAAGGGCACTAAGCATAGAGTGTGAAAACTGAGTTTCCTTGAGAGCTGCTTGGAAGCCTGATGGTGTGTGAAGTTAGTGAGCCAAATGGAGTTGTTCTCCCACAAGAACCACTCGGCTGATCCTTCTTCAATATGCCCTTCACCAACATGCAGTGTTTCCTTGATTGAATTAGCTCTCACACCAATATTTGCGTCTAGAGCCTTTGCTTTGAGGGCTATCTGAAAACGGCTGTGGCGCTGAAGTTGCCTGTGAATGTGGAGTTGGTGGCATGTGAAACCCACATGTGGAGCATTCGTTTGTATTGGATGCTGACAAAGCTTCATTTCAGTCCTAGGCACACAAAGAGCACTAAGCATAGAGTGTGAAAACTGAGTTTCCTTGAGAGCTGCTTGGAAGCCTGATGGTGTGTGAAGTTAGTGAGCCAAATGGAGTTGTTCTCCCACAAGAACCACTCGGCTGATCCTTCTTCAATATGCCCTTCACCAACATGCAGTGTTTCCTTGATTGAATTAGCTCTCACACCAATATTTGCGTCTAGAGCCTTTGCATTGAGGGCTATCTGAAAACGGCTGTGGCGCTGAAGTTGACTGTGAATGTGGAGTTGGTGGCATGTGAAACCCGCATGTGGAGCATTCCTTTATGTGGGATGCTCTACCAGGTTCATTTCAGTCCTAGCCATACAAAGGGCACTAAGCATAGAGTGTGAAAACTGAGTTTCCTTGAGAGCTGCTTGGAAACCTGATGGTGTGTGAAGTTAGTGAGCCAAATGGAGTTGTTCTCCCACAAGAACCACTCGGCTGATCCTTCTTCAATATGCCCTTCACCAACATGCAGTGTTTCCTTGATTGAATTAGCTCTCACACCAATATTTGCGTCTAGAGCCTTTGCATTGAGGGCTATCTGAAAACGGCTGTGGCGCTGAAGTTGCCTGTGAATGTGGAGTTGGTGGCATGTGAAACCCGCATGTGGAGCATTCGTTTATGTGGGATGCTCTACCATGTTCATTCCTAGATAATGCACTCAAAGGGCACTAAGCATAGAGTGTGAAAACTGAGTTTCCTTGAGAGCTGCTTGGAAGCCTGATGGTGTGTGAAGTTAGTGAGCCAAATGGAGTTGTTCTCCCACAAGAACCACTCGGCTGATCCTTCTTCAATATGCCCTTCACCAACATGCAGTGTTTTCTTGATTGAATTAGCTCTCACACCAATATTTGCGTCTAGAGCCTTTGCATTGAGGGCTATCTGAAAACGGCTGTGGCGCTGAAGTTGCCTGTGAATGTGGAGTTGGTGGCATGTGAAACCCGCATGTGGAGCATTCGTTTGTATTGGATGCTGACAAAGCTTCATTTCAGTCCTAGGCACACAAAGAGCACTAAGCATAGAGTGTGAAAACTGAGTTTCCTTGAGAGCTGCTTGGAAGCCTGATGGTGTGTGAAGTTAGTGAGCCAAATGGAGTTGTTCTCCCACAAGAACCACTCGGCTGATCCTTCTTCAATATGCCCTTCACCAACATGCAGTGTTTCCTTGATTGAATTAGCTCTCACACCAATATTTGCGTCTAGAGCCTTTGCTTTGAGGGCTATCTGAAAACGGCTGTGGCGCTGAAGTTGCCTGTGAATGTGGAGTTGGTGGCATGTGAATCCCGCATGTGGAGCATTCGTTTATTTGGGATGCTCTCCAAGCTTCATTTCAGTCCTAGGCACTCAAAGGGCACTAAGCATAGAGTGTGAAAACTGAGTTTCCTTGAGAGCTGCTTGGAAGCCTGATGGTGTGTGAAGTTAGTGAGCCAAATGGAGTTGTTCTCCCACAAGAACCACTCGGCTGATCCTTCTTCAATATGCCCTTCACCAACATGCAGTGTTTCCTTGATTGAATTAGCTCTCACACCAATATTTGCGTCTAGAGCCTTTGCATTGAGGGCTATCTGAAAACGGCTGTGGCGCTGAAGTTGCCTGTGAATGTGGAGTTGGTGGCATGTGAAACCCGCATGTGGAGCATTCGTTTGTGTGGGATGCTCTACCATGTTCATTCCTAGATAATGCACTCAAAGGGCACTAAGCATAGAGTGTGAAAACTGAGTTTCCTTGAGAGCTGCTTGGAAGCCTGATGGTGTGTGAAGTTAGTGAGCCAAATGGAGTTGTTCTCCCACAAGAACCACTCGGCTGATCCTTCTTCAATATGCCCTTCACCAACATGCAGTGTTTCCTTGATTGAATTAGCTCTCACACCAATATTTGCGTCTAGAGCCTTTGCTTTGAGGGCTATCTGAAAACGGCTGTGGCGCTGAAGTTGCCTGTGAATGTGGAGTTGGTGGCATGTGAAACCCGCATGTGGAGCATTCGTTTGTATTGGATGCTGACAAAGCTTCATTTCAGTCCTAGGCACACAAAGAGCACTAAGCATAGAGTGTGAAAACTGAGTTTCCTTGAGAGCTGCTTGGAAGCCTGATGGTGTGTGAAGTTAGTGAGCCAAATGGAGTTGTTCTCCCACAAGAACCACTCGGCTGATCCTTCTTCAATATGCCCCTTCACCAACATGCAGTGTTTCCTTGATTGAATTAGCTCTCACACCAATATTTGCGTCTAGAGCCTTTGCATTGAGGGCTATCTGAAAACGGCTGTGGCGCTGAAGTTGCCTGTGAATGTGGAGTTGGTGGCATGTGATACCCGCATGTGGAGCATTCGTTTATTTGGGATGCTCTCCAAGCTTCATTTCAGTCCTAGGTACTCAAAGGGCACTAAGCATAGAGTGTGAAAACTGAGTTTCCTTGAGAGCTGCTTGGAAGCCTGATGGTGTGTGAAGTTAGTGAGCCAAATGGAGTTGTTCTCACCACAAGAACCACTCGGCTGATCCTTCTTCAATATGCCCTTCACCAACATGCAGTGTTTCCTTGATTGAATTAGCTCTCACACCAATATTTGCGTCTAGAGCCTTTGCATTGAGGGCTATCTGAAAACGGCTGTGGCGCTGAAGTTGCCTGTGAATGTGGAGTTGGTGGCATGTGAAACCCGCATGTGGAGCATTCGTTTGTGTGGGATGCTCTACCATGTTCATTCCTAGATAATGCACTCAAAGGGCACTAAGCATAGAGTGTGAAAACTGAGTTTCCTTGAGAGCTGCTTGGAAGCCTGATGGTGTGTGAAGTTAGTGAGCCAAATGGAGTTGTTCTCCCACAAGAACCACTCGGCTGATCCTTCTTCAATATGCCCTTCACCAACATGCAGTGTTTTCTTGATTGAATTAGCTCTCACACAATATTTGCGTCTAGAGCCTTTGCATTGAGGGCTATCTGAAAACGGCTGTGGCGCTGAAGTTGCCTGTGAATGTGGAGTTGGTGGCATGTGAAACCCGCATGTGGAGCATTCCTTTATGTGGGATGCTCTACCAGGTTCATTTCAGTCCTAGCCATACAAAGGGCACTAAGCATAGAGTGTGAAAACTGAGTTTCCTTGAGAGCTGCTTGGAAGCGTGATGGTGTGTGAAGTTAGTGAGCCAAATGGAGTTGTTCTCCCACAAGAACCACTCGGCTTGATCCTTCTTCAATATGCCCTTCACCAACATGCAGTGTTTCCTTGATTGAATTAGCTCTCACACCATTATTTGCGTCTAGAACCTTTGCTTTGAGGGCTATCTGAAAACGGCTGTGGCGCTGAAGTTGCCTGTGAATGTGGAGTTGGTGGCATGTGAAACCCGCATGTGGAGCATTCGTTTGTGTGGGATGCTGACCAAGCTTCATTTCAGTCCTAGGCACACAAAGAGCACTAAGCATAGAGTGTGAAAACTGAGTTTCCTTGAGAGCTGCTTGGAAGCCTGATGGTGTGTGAAGTTAGTGAGCCAAATGGAGTTGCTCTCCCACAAGAACCACTCGGCTGATTCTTCTTCAATATGCCCTTCACCAACATGCAGTGTTTCCTTGATTGAATTAGCTCACACCAATATTTGCGTCTAGAGCCTTTGCTTTGAGGGCTATCTGAAAACGGCTGTGGCGCTGAAGTTGCCTGTGAATGTGGAGTTGGTGGCATGTGAAACCCGCATGTGGAGCATTCGTTTGTGTGGGATGCTCTACCAGGTTCATTCCTAGATAATGCCCTCAAAGGGCACTAAGCATAGAGTGTGAAAACTGAGTTTCCTTGAGAGCTGCTTGGAAGCCTGATGGTGTGTGAAGTTAGTGAGCCAAATGGAGTTGTTCTCCCACAACAACCACTCGGCTGATCCTTCTTCAATATGCCCTTCACCAACATGCAGTGTTTTCTTGATTGAATTAGCTCTCACACCAATATTTGCGTCTAGAGCCTTTGCTTTGAGGGCTATCTGAAAACGGCTGTGGCGCTGAAGTTGCCTGTGAATGTGGAGTTGGTGGCATGTGAAACCCACATGTGGAGCATTCGTTTGTGTGGGATGCTGACCAAGCTTCATTTCAGTCCTAGGCACACAAAGAGCACTAAGCATAGAGTGTGAAAACTGAGTTTCCTTGAGAGCTGCTTGGAAGCCTGATGGTGTGTGAAGTTAGTGAGCCAAATGGAGTTGTTCTCCCACAAGAACCACTCGGCTGATCCTTCTTCAATATGCCCTTCACCAACATGCAGTGTTTCCTTGATTGAATTAGCTCTCACACCAATATTTGCGTCTAGAGCCTTTGCATTGAGGGCTATCTGAAAACGGCTGTGGCGCTGAAGTTGCCTTTGAATGTGGAGTTGGTGGCATGTGAAACCCGCATGTGGAGCATTCCTTTATGTGGGATGCTCTACCAGGTCCATTTCATTCCTAGCCATACAAAGGGCACTAAGCATAGAGTGTGAAAACTGAGTTCCTTGAGAGCTGCTTGGAAGCCTGATGGTGTGTGAAGTTAGTGAGCCAAATGGAGTTGTTCTCCCACAAGAACCACTCGGCTGATCCTTCTTCAATATGCCCTTCACCAACATGCAGTGTTTTTTTGATTGAATTAGCTCTCACACCAATATTTGCGTCTAGAGCCTTTGCATTGAGGGCTATCTGAAAACGGCTGTGGCGCTGAAGTTGCCTGTGAATGTGGAGTTGGTGGCATGTGAAACCCGCATGTGGAGCATTCGTTTGTGTGGGATGCTCTACCAGGTTCATTCCTAGATAATGCACTCAAAGGGCACTAAGCATAGAGTGTGAAAACTGAGTTTCCTTGAGAGCTGCTTGGAAGCCTGATGGTGTGTGAAGTTAGTGAGCCAAATGGAGTTGTTCTCCCACAAGAACCACTCGGCTGATCCTTCTTCAATATGCCCTTCACCAACATGCAGTGTTTCCTTGATTGAATTAGCTCTCACACCAATATTTGCGTCTAGAGCCTTTGCATTGAGGGCTATCTGAAAACGGCTGTGGCGCTGAAGTTGCCTGTGAATGTGGAGTTGGTGGCATGTGAAACCCGCATGTGGAGCATTCCTTTATGTGGGATGCTCTACCAGGTTCATTTCATTCCTAGCCATACAAAGGGCACTAAGCATGGAGTGTGAAAACTGAGTTTCCTTGAGAGCTGCTTGGAAGCCTGATGGTGTGTGAAGTTAGTGAGCCAAATGGAGTTGTTCTCCCACAAGAACCACTCGGCTGATCCTTCTTCAATATGCCCTTCACCAACATGCAGTGTTTTCTTGATTGAATTAGCTCTCACACCATTATTTGCATCTAGAGCCTTTGCATTGAGGGCTATCTGAAAACGGCTGTGGCGCTGAAGTTGCCTGTGAATGTGGAGTTGGTGGCATGTGAAACCCGCATGTGGAGCATTCGTTTGTGTGGGATGCTCTACCAGGTTCATTCCTAGATAATGCACTCAAAGGGCACTAAGCATAGAGTGTGAAAACTGAGTTTCCTTGAGAGCTGCTTGGAAGCCTGATGGTGTGTGAAGTTAGTGAGCCAAATGGAGTTGTTCTCCCACAAGAACCACTCGGCTGATCCTTCTTCAATATGCCCTTCACCAACATGCAGTGTTTCCTTGATTGAATTAGCTCTCACACCAATATTTGCGTCTAGAGCCTTTGCATTGAGGGCTATCTGAAAACGGCTGTGGCGCTGAAGTTGCCTGTGAATGTGGAGTTGGTGGCATGTGAAACCCGCATGTGGAGCATTCGTGTATGTGGGATGCTCTCCAAGCTTCATTTCAGTCCTAGCCACTCAAAGGGCACTAAGCATAGAGTGTGAAAACTGAGTTTCCTTGAGAGCTGCTTGGAAGCCTGATGGCTGTGTGAAGTTAGTGAGCCAAATGGAGTTGTTCTCCCACAAGAACCACTCGGCTGATTTTTCTTCAATATGCCCTTCACCAACATGCAGTGTTTCCTTGATTGAATTAGCTCTCACACCAATATTTGCGTCTAGAGCCTTTGCATTGAGGGCTATCTGAAAACGGCTGTGGCGCTGAAGTTGCCTGTGAATGTGGAGTTGGTGGCATGTGAAACCCGCATGTGGAGCATTCCTTTATGTGGGATGCTCTACCAGGTTCATTTCAGTCCTAGCCATACAAAGGGCACTAAGCATAGAGTGTGAAAACTGAGCTTTCTTGAGAGCTGCTTGGAAGCCTGATGGTGTGTGAAGTTAGTGAGCCAAATGGAGTTGTTCTCCCACAAGAACCACTCGGCTGATCCTTCTTCAATATGCCCTTCACCAACATGCAGTGTTTTCTTGATTGAATTAGCTCTCACACAATATTTGCGTCTAGAGCCTTTGCATTGAGGGCTATCTGAAAACGGCTGTGGCGCTGAAGTTGCCTGTGAATGTGGAGTTGGTGGCATGTGAAACCCCACATGTGGAGCATTCGTTTGTGTGGGATGCTGACCAAGGTTCATTTCAGTCCTAGGCACACAAAGAGCACTAAGCATAGAGTGTGAAAACTGAGTTTCCTTGAGAGCTGCTTGGAAGCCTGATGGTGTGTGAAGTTAGTGAGCCACATGGAGTTGTTCTCCCACAAGAACCACTCGGCTGATCCTTCTTCAATATGCCCTTCACCAACATGCAGTGTTTCCTTGATTGAATTAGCTCTCACACCAATATTTGCGTCTAGAGCCTTTGCATTGAGGGCTATCTGAAAACGGCTGTGGCGCTGAAGTTGCCTGTGAATGTGGAGTTGGTGGCATGTGAAACCCGCATGTGGAGCATTCCTTTATGTGGGATGCTCTACCAGGTTCATTTCAGTCCTAGCCATACAAAAGGCACTAAGCATAGAGTGTGAAAACTGAGTTTCCTTGAGAGCTGCTTGGAAGCCTGATGGTGTGTGAAGTTAGTGAGCCAAATGGAGTTGTTCTCCCACAAGAACCACTCGGCTGATCCTTCTTCAATATGCCCTTCACCAACATGCAGTGTTTCCTTGATTGAATTAGCTCTCACATCAATATTTGCGTCTAGAGCCTTTGCATTGAGGGCTATCTGAAAACGGCTGTGGCGCTGAAGTTGCCTGTGAATGTGGAGTTGGTGGCATGTGAAACCCGCATGTGGAGCATTCGTTTATGTGGGATGCTCTCCAAGCTTCATTTCAGTCCTAGGCACTCAAAGGGCACTAAGCATAGAGTGTGAAAACTGAGTTTCCTTGAGAGCTGCTTGGGAAGCCTGATGGTGTGTGAAGTTAGTGAGCCAAATGGAGTTGTTCTCCCACAAGAACCACTCGGCTGATCCTTCTTCAATATGCCCTTCACCAACATGCAGTGTTTTCTTGATTGAATTAGCTCTCACACCAATATTTGCGTCTAGAGCCTTTGCATTGAGGGCTATCTGAAAACGGCTGTGGCGCTGAAGTTGCCTGTGAATGTGGAGTTGGTGGCATGTGAAACCCGCATGTGGAGCATTCATTTGTGTGGGATGCTGACCAAGCTTCATTTCAGTCCTAGGCACACAAAGGGCACTAAGCATAGAGTGTGAAAACTGAGTTTCCTTGAGAGCTGCTTGGAAGCCTGATGGTGTGTGAAGTTAGTGAGCCAAATGGAGTTGTTCTCCCACAAGAACCACTCGGCTGATTCTTCTTTAATATGCCCTTCACCAACATGCAGTGTTTCCTTGATTGAATTAGCTCTCACACCAATATTTGCGTCTAGAGCCTTTGCTTTGAGGGCTATCTGAAAACGGCTGTGGCCGCTGAAGTTGCCTGTGAATGTGGAGTTGGTGGCATGTGAAACCCGCATGTGGAGCATTCGTTTGTGTGGGATGCTCTACCAGGTTCATTCCTAGATAATGCACTCAAAGGGCACTAAGCATAGAGTGTGAAAACTGAGTTTCCTTGAGAGCTGCTTGGAAGCCTGATGGTGTGTGAAGTTAGTGAGCCAAATGGAGTTGTTCTCCCACAAGAACCACTCGGCTGATCGTTCTTCAATATGCCCTTCACCAACAATGCAGTGTTCCTTGATTGAATTAGCTCTCACACCAATATTTGCGTCTAGAGCCTTTGCATTGAGGGCTATCTGAAAACGGCTGTGGCGCTGAAGTTGCCTGTGAATGTGGAGTTGGTGGCATGTGAAACCCGCATGTGGAGCATTCCTTTATGTGGGATGCTCTACCAGGTTCATTTCAGTCCTAGCCATACAAAGGGCACTAAGCATAGAGTGTGAAAACTGAGATTTCTTGAGAGCTGCTTGGAAGCCTGATGGTGTGTGAAGTTAGTGAGCCAAATGGAGTTGTTCTCCCACAAGAACCACTCGGCTGATCCTTCTTCAATATGCCCTTCACCAACATGCAGTGTTTTCTTGATTGAATTAGCTCTCACACCAATATTTGCGTCTAGAGCCTTTGCATTGAGGGCTATCTGAAACGGCTGTGGCGCTGAAGTTGCCTGTGAATGTGGAGTTGGTGGCATGTGAAACCCACATGTGGAGCATTCGTTTGTGTGGGATGCTGACCAAGGTTCATTTCAGTCCTAGGCACACAAAGAGCACTAAGCATAGAGTGTGAAAACTGAGTTTTCCTTGAGAGCTGCTTGGAAGCCTGATGGTGTGTGAAGTTAGTGAGCCACATGGAGTTGTTCTCCCACAAGAACCACTCGGCTGATCCTTCTTCAATATGCCCTTCACCAACATGCAGTGTTTCCTTGATTGAATTAGCTCTCACACCAATATTTGCGTCTAGAGCCTTTGCATTGAGGGCTATCTGAAAACGGCTGTGGCGCTGAAGTTGCCTGTGAATGTGGAGTTGGTGGCATGTGAAACCCGCATGTGGAGCATTCCTTTATGTGGGATGCTCTACCAGGTTCATTTCAGTCCTAGCCATACAAAAGGCACTAAGCATAGAGTGTGAAAACTGAGTTTCCTTGAGAGCTGCTTGGAAGCCTGATGGTGTGTGAAGTTAGTGAGCCAAATGGAGTTGTTCTCCCACAAGAACCACTCGGCTGATCCTTCTTCAATATGCCCTTCACCAACATGCAGTGTTTCCTTGATTGAATTAGCTCTCACATCAATATTTGCGTCTAGAGCCTTTGCATTGAGGGCTATCTGAAAACGGCTGTGGCGCTGAAGTTGCCTGTGAATGTGGAGTTGGTGGCATGTGAAACCCGCATGTGGAGCATTCGTTTATGTGGGATGCTCTCCAAGCTTCATTTCAGTCCTAGGCACTCAAAGGGCACTAAGCATAGAGTGTGAAAACTGAGTTTCCTTGAGAGCTGCTTGGAAGCCTGATGGTGTGTGAAGTTAGTGAGCCAAATGGAGTTGTTCTCCCACAAGAACCACTCGGCTGATCCTTCTTCAATATGCCCTTCACCAACATGCAGTGTTTTCTGATTGAATTAGCTCTCACACCCAATATTTGCGTCTAGAGCCTTTGCATTGAGGGCTATCTGAAAACGGCTGTGGCGCTGAAGTTGCCTGTGAATGTGGAGTTGGTGGCATGTGAAACCCGCATGTGGAGCATTCGTTTGTGTGGGATGCTGACCAAGCTTCATTTCAGTCCTAGGCACACAAAGGGCACTAAGCATAGAGTGTGAAAAACTGAGTTTCCTTGAGAGCTGCTTGGAAGCCTGATGGTGTGTGAAGTTAGTGAGCCAAATGGAGTTGTTCTCCCACAAGAACCACTCGGCTGATTCTTCTTTAATATGCCCTTCACCAACATGCAGTGTTTCCTTGATTGAATTAGCTCTCACACCAATATTTGCGTCTAGAGCCTTTGCTTTGAGGGCTATCTGAAAACGGCTGTGGCGCTGAAGTTGCCTGTGAATGTGGAGTTGGGTGGCATGTGAAACCCGCATGTGGAGCATTCGTTTGTGTGGGATGCTCTACCAGGTTCATTCCTAGATAATGCACTCAAAGGGCACTAAGCATAGAGTGTGAAAACTGAGTTTCCTTGAGAGCTGCTTGGAAGCCTGATGGTGTGTGAAGTTAGTGAGCCAAATGGAGTTGTTCTCCCACAAGAACCACTCGGCTGATCGTTCTTCAATATGCCCTTCACCAACATGCAGTGTTTCCTTGATTGAATTAGCTCTCACACCAATATTTGCGTCTAGAGACTTTGCATTGAGGGCTATCTGAAAACGGCTGTGGCGCTGAGGTTGCCTGTGAATGTGGAGTTGGTGGCATGTGAAACCTGCATGTGGAGCATTCGTTTGTGTGGGATGCTGACCAAGCTTCATTTCAGTCCTAGGCACACAAAGAGCACTAAGCATAGAGTGTGAAAACTGAGTTTCCTTGAGAGCTGCTTGGAAGCCTGATGGTGTGTGAAGTTAGTGAGCCAAATGGAGTTGTTCTCCCACAAGAACCCACTCGGCTGATCCTTCTTCAATATGCCCTTCACCAACATGCAGTGTTTCCTTGATTGAATTAGCTCTCACACAAATATTTGCGTCTAGAGCCTTTGCTTTGAGGGCTATCTGAAAACGGCTGTGGCGCTGAAGTTGCCTGTGAATGTGGAGTTGGTGGCATGTGAAACCCGCATGTGGAGCATTCGTTTATGTGGGATGCTCTCCAAGCTTCATTTGAATCCTAGGCACTCAAAGGGCACTAAGCATAGAGTGTGAAAACTGAGTTTCCTTGAGAGCTGCTTGGAAGCCTGATGGTGTGTGAAGTTAGTGAGCCAAATGGAGTTGTTCTCCCACAAGAACCACTCGGCTGATCCTTCTTCAATATGCCCTTCACCAACATGCAGTGTTTCCTTGATTGAATTAGCTCTCACACCAATATTTGCGTCTAGAGCCTTTGCATTGAGGGCTATCTGAAAACGGCTGTGGCGCTGAAGTTGCCTGTGAATGTGGAGTTGGTGGCATGTGAAACCCGCATGTGGAGCATTCGTTTGTGTGGGATGCTGACCAAGCTTCATTTCAGTCCTAGGCACACAAAGAGCACTAAGCATAGAGTGTGAAAACTGAGTTTCCTTGAGAGCTGCTTGGAAGCCTGATGGTGTGTGAAGTTAGTGAGCCAAATGGAGTTGTTCTCCCACAAGAACCACTCGGCTGATTCTTCTTCAATATGCCCTTCACCAACATGCAGTGTTTCCTTGATTGAATTAGCTCTCACACCAATATTTGCGTCTAGAGCCTTTGCTTTGAGGGCTATCTGAAAACGGCTGTGGCGCTGAAGTTGCCTGTGAATGTGGAGTTGGTGCATGTGAAACCCGCATGTGGAGCATTCGTTTGTGTGGGATGCTCTACCAGGTTCATTCCTAGATAATGCACTCAAAGGGCACTAAGCATAGAGTGTGAAAACTGAGTTTCCTTGAGAGCTGCTTGGAAGCCTGATGTGTGTGAAGTTAGTGAGCCAAATGGAGTTGTTCTCCTACAAGAACCACTCGGCTGATCCTTCTTCAATATGCCCTTCACCAACATGCAGTGTTTTCTTGATTGAATTAGCTCTCACACCAATATTTGCGTCTAGAGACTTTGCATTGAGGGCTATCTGAAAACGGCTGTGGCGCTGAGGTTGCCTGTGAATGTGGAGTTGGTGGCATGTGAAAACCCGCATGTGGAGCATTCGTTTGTGTGGGATGCTGACCCAGCTTCATTTCAGTCCTAGGCACACAAAGAGCACTAAGCATAGAGTGTGAAAACTGAGTTTCCTTGAGAGCTGCTTGGAAGCCTGATGGTGTGTGAAGTTAGTGAGCCAAATGGAGTTGTTCTCCCACAAGAACCACTCGGCTGATCCTTCTTCAATATGCCCTTCACCAACATGCAGTGTTTTCTTGATTGAATTAGCTCTCACACCAATATTTGCGTCTAGAGCCTTTCTTTTGAGGTCTATCTGAAAACGGCTGTGGCGCTGAAGTTGCCTGTGAATGTGGAGTTGGTGGCATGTGAAATCCGCAAGTGGAGCATTCGTTTATGTGGGATGCTGACAAAGCTTCATTTCAGTCCTAGGCACTCAAAGGGCACTAAGCATAGAGTGTGAAAACTGAGTTTCCTTGAGAGCTGCTTGGAAGCCTGATGGTGTGTGAAGTTAGGGAGCCAAATGGAGTTGTTCTCCCACAAGAACCACTCGGCTGATCCTTCTTCAATATGCCCTTCACCAACATGCAGTGTTTCCTTGATTGAATTATCTCTCACACCAATATTTGCGTCTAGAGCCTTTGCATTGAGTTCTATCTGAAAAGGGCTGTGGCGCTGAAGTTGCCTGTGAATGTGGAGTTGGTGGCATGTGAAACCCGCATGTGGAGCATTCGTTTGTATTGGATGCTGACAAAGTTTCATTTCAGTCCTAGGCACACAAAGAGCACTAAGCATAGAGTGTGAAAACTGAGTTTCCTTGAGAGCTGCTTGGAAGCCTGAGGGTTTGTGAAGTTAGTGAGCCAAATGGAGTTGTTCTCCCACAAGAACCACTGGGCTGATGCTTCTTCAATATGCCCTGCACCAACATGCGGTGTTTCCTTGATTGAATTAGCTCTCACACCAATATTTGCGTCTAGAGCCTTTGCATTGAGGGCTATCTGAAAACGGCTGTGGCGCTGAAGTTGCCTGTGAATGTGGAGTTGGTGGCATGTGAAACCCGCATGTGGAGCATTCGTTTATTTGGGATGCTCTCCAAGCTTCATTTCAGTCCTGGGCACTCAAAGGGCACTAAGCATAGAGTGTGAAAACTGAGTTTCCTTGAGAGCTGCTTGGAAGCCTGATGGTGTGTGAATTTAGGGAGCCAAATGGAGTTTTTTCTCCCACAAGAACCACTCGGCTGATCCTTCTTCAATATGCCCTTCACCAACATGCAGTGTTTCCTTGATTGAATTAGCTCTCACACCAATATTTGCGTCTAGAGCCTTTGCATTGAGGGCTATCTGAAAACGGCTGTGGCGCTGAAGTTGCCTGTGAATGTGGAGTTGGTGGCATGTGATACCCGCATGTGGAGCATTCGTTTGTGTGGGATGCTCTACCAGGTTCATTCCTAGATAATGCACTCAAAGGGCACTAAGCATAGAGTGTGAAAACTGAGTTTCCTTGAGAGCTGCTTGGAAGCCTGATGGTATGTGAAGTTAGTGAGCCAAATGGAGTTGTTCTCCCACAAGAACCACTCGGCTGATCCTTCTTCAATATGCCCTTCACCAACATGCAGTGTTTCCTTGATTGAATTAGCTCTCACACCAATATTTGCGTCTAGAGCCTTTGCATTGAGGGCTATCTGAAAATGGCTGTGGCGCTGAAGTTGACTGTGAATGTGGAGTTGGTGGCATGTGAAACCCGCATGTGGAGCATTCCTTTATGTGGGATGCTCTACCAGGTTCATTTCAGTCCTAGCCATACAAAGGGCACTAAGCATAGAGAGTGAAAACTGAGTTTCCTTGAGAGCTGCTTGGAAGCCTGATGGTGTGTGAAGTTAGTGAGCCAAATGGAGTTGTTCTCCCACAAGAACCACTCGGCTGATCCTTCTTCAATATGCCCTTCACCAACATGCAGTGTTTCCTTGATTGAATTAGCTCTCACACCAATATTTGCGTCTAGAGCCTTTGCATTGAGGGCTATCTGAAAACGGCTGTGGCGTTGAAGTTGACTGTGAATGTGGAGTTGGTGGCATGTGAAACCCGCATGTGGAGCATTCCTTTATGTGGGATGCTCTACCAGGTTCATTTCAGTCCTAGCCATACAAAGGGCACTAAGCATAGAGTGTGAAAACTGAGTTTCCTTGAGAGCTGCTTGGAAGCCTGATGGTGTGTGAAGTTAGTGAGCCAAATGGAGTTGTTCTCCCACAAGAACCACTCGGCTGATCCTTCTTCAATATGCCCTTCACCAACATGCAGTGTTTCCTTGATTGAATTAGCTCTCACACCAATATTTGCGTCTAGAGCCTTTGCATTGAGGGCTATCTGAAAACGGCTGTGGCGCTGAAGTTGCCTGTGAATGTGGAGTTGGTGGCATGTGAAACCCGCATGTGGAGCATTCGTTTGTGTGGGATGCTGACCAAGCTTCATTTCAGTCCTAGGCACACAAAGAGCACTAAGCATAGAGTGTGAAAACTGAGTTTCCTTGAGAGCTGCTTGGAAGCCTGATGGTGTGTGAAGTTAGTGAGCCAAATGGAGTTGCTCTCCCACAAGAACCACTCGGCTGATTCTTCTTCAATATGCCCTTCACCAACATGCAGTGTTTCCTTGATTGAATTAGCTCTCACACCAATATTTGCGTCTAGAGCCTTTGCTTTGAGGGCTATCTGAAAACGGCTGTGGCGCTGAAGTTGCCTGTGAATGTGGAGTTGGTGGCATGTGAAACCCGCATGTGGAGCATTCGTTTGTGTGGGATGCTCTACCAGGTTCATTCCTAGATAATTCCCTCAAAGGGCACTAAGCATAGAGTGTGAAAACTGAGTTTCCTTGAGAGCTGCTTGGAAGCCTGATGGTGTGTGAAGTTAGTGAGCCAAATGGAGTTGTTCTCCCACAAGAACCACTCGGCTGATCCTTCTTCAATATGCCCTTCACCAACATGCAGTGTTTTCTTGATTGAATTAGCTCTCACACCAATATTTGCGTCTAGAGCCTTTGCATTGAGGGCTATCTGAAAACGGCTGTGGCGCTGAATTTGCCTGTGAATGTGGAGTTGGTGGCATGTGAAACCCGCATGTGGAGCATTCGTTTGTGTGGGATGCTGACCAAGCTTCATTTCAGTCCTAGGCACACAAAGAGCACTAAGCATAGAGTGTGAAAACTGAGTTTCCTTGAGAGCTGCTTGGAAGCCTGATGGTGTGTGAAGTTAGTGAGCCAAATGGAGTTGTTCTCCCACAAGAACCACTCGGCTGATTCTTCTTCAATATGCCCTTCACCAACATGCAGTGTTTCCTTGATTGAATTAGCTCTCACACCAATATTTGCGTCTAGAGCCTTTGCATTGAGGGCTATCTGAAAACGGCTGTGGCGCTGAAGTTGCCTTTGAATGTGGAGTTGGTGGCATGTGAAACCCGCATGTGGAGCATTCCTTTATGTGGGATGCTCTACCAGGTCCATTTCAGTCCTAGCCATACAAAGGGCACTAAGCATAGAGTGTGAAAACTGAGTTTCATTGAGAGCTGCTTGGAAGCCTGATGGTGTGTGAAGTTAGTGAGCCAAATGGAGTTGTTCTCCCACAAGAACCACTCGGCTGATCCTTCTTCAATATGCCCTTCACCAACATGCAGTGTTTTCTTGATTGAATTAGCTCTCACACCAATATTTTCGTCTAGAGCCTTTGCATTGAGGGCTATCTGAAAACGGCTGTGGCGCTGAAGTTGCCTGTGAATGTGGAGTTGGTGGCATGTGAAACCCGCATGTGGAGCATTCGTTTGTGTGGGATGCTCTACCAGGTTCATTCCTAGATAATGCACTCAAAGGGCACTAAGCATAGAGTGTGAAAACTGAGTTTCCTTGAGAGCTGCTTGGAAGCCTGATGGTGTGTGAAGTTAGTGAGCCAAATGGAGTTGTTCTCCCACAAGAACCACTCGGCTGATCCTTCTTCAATATGCCCTTCACCAACATGCAGTGTTTCCTTGATTGAATTAGCTCTCACACCAATATTTGCGTCTAGAGCCTTTGCATTGAGGGCTATCTGAAAACGGCTGTGGCGCTGAAGTTGCCTGTGAATGTGGAGTTGGTGGCATGTGAAACCCGCATGTGGAGCATTCGTGTATGTGGGATGCTCTACCAGGTTCATTTCAGTCCTAGCCATACAAAGGGCACTAAGCATAGAGTGTGAAAACTGAGTTTCCTTGAGAGCTGCTTGGAAGCCTGATGGTGTGTGAAGTTAGTGAGCCAAATGGAGTTGTTCTCCCACAAGAACCACTCGGCTGATCCTTCTTCAATATGCCCTTCACCAACATGCAGTGTTTCCTTGATTGAATTAGCTCTCACACCAATATTTGCGTCTAGAGCCTTTGCTTTGAGGGCTAGCTGAAAACGGCTGTGGCGCTGAAGTTGCCTGTGAATGTGGAGTTGGTGGCATGTGAAACCCGCATGTGGAGCATTCCTTTATGTGGGATGCTCTACCAGGTTCATTTCAGTCCTAGCCATACAAAGGGCACTAAGCATAGAGTGTGAAAACTGAGTTTCCTTGAGAGCTGCTTGGAAGCCTGATGGTGTGTGAAGTTAGTGAGCCAAATGGAGTTGTTCTCCCACAAGAACCACTCGGCTGATCCTTCTTCAATATGCCCTTCACCAACATGCAGTGTTTTCTTGATTGAATTAGCTCTCACACCAATATTTGCGTCTAGAGCCTTTGCATTGAGGGCTATCTGAAAACGGCTGTGGCGCTGAGGTTGCCTGTGAATGTGGAGTTGGTGGCATGTGAAACCCGCATGTGGAGCATTCGTTTGTGTGGGATGCTGACCAAGCTTCATTTCAGTCCTAGGCACACAAAGAGCACTAAGCATAGAGTGTGAAAACTGAGTTTCCTTGAGAGCTGCTTGGAAGCCTGATGGTGTGTGAAGTTAGTGAGCCAAATGGAGTTGTTCTCCCACAAGAACCACTCGGCTGATCCTTCTTCAATATGCCCTTCACCAACATGCAGTGTTTTCTTGATTGAATTAGCTCTCACACCAATATTTGCGTCTAGAGCCTTTGCATTGAGGGCTATCTGAAAACGGCTGTGGCGCTGAAGTTGCCTGTGAATGTGGAGTTGGTGGCATGTGAAACCCGCATGTGGAGCATTCGTTTGTGTGGGATGCTGACCAAGCTTCATTTCAGTCCTAGGCACACAAAGGGCACTAAGCATAGAGTGTGAAAACTGAGTTTCCTTGAGAGCTGCTTGGAAGCCTGATGGTGTGTGAAGTTAGTGAGCCACATGGAGTTGTTCTCCCACAAGAACCACTCGGCTGATTCTTCTTCAATATGCCCTTCACCAACATGCAGTGTTTCCTTGATTGAATTAGCTCTCACACCAATATTTGCGTCTAGAGCCTTTGCTTTGAGGGCTATCTGAAAACGGCTGTGGCGCTGAAGTTGCCTGTGAATGTGGAGTTGGTGGCATGTGAAACCCGCATGTGGAGCATTCGTTTGTGTGGGATGCTCTACCAGGTTCATTCCTAGATAATGCACTCAAAGGGCACTAAGCATAGAGTGTGAAAACTGAGTTTCCTTGAGAGCTGCTTGGAAGCCTGATGGTGTGTGAAGTTAGTGAGCCAAATGGAGTTGTTCTCCCACAAGAACCACTCGGCTGATCCTTCTTCAATATGCCCTTCACCAACATGCAGTGTTTCCTTGATTGAATTAGCTCTCACACAAATATTTGCGTCTAGAGCCTTTGCATTGAGGGCTATCTGAAAACGACTGTGGCGCTGAAGTTGCCTGTGAATGTGGAGTTGGTGGCATGTGATACCCGCATGTGGAGCATTCGTTTGTGTGGGATGCTCTACCATGTTCATTCCTAGATAATGCACTCAAAGGGCACTAAGCATAGAGTGTGAAAACTGAGTTTCCTTGAGAGCTGCTTGGAAGCCTGATGGTGTGTGAAGTTAGTGAGCCAAATGAGTTGTTCTCCCACAAGAACCACTCGGCTGATCCTTCTTCAATATGCCCTTCACCAACATGCAGTGTTTCCTTGATTGAATTAGCTCTCACACCAATATTTGCGTCTAGAGCCTTTGCATTGAGGGCTATCTGAAACGGCTGTGGCGCTGAAGTTGCCTGTGAATGTGGAGTTGGTGGCATGTGAAACCCGCATGTGGAGCATTCGTTTGTGTGGGATGCTGACCAAGCTTCATTTCAGTCCTAGGCACACAAAGGGCACTAAGCATAGAGTGTGAAAACTGAGTTTCTTGAGAGCTGCTTGGAAGCCTGATGGTGTGTGAAGTTAGTGAGCCAAATGGAGTTGTTCTCCCACAAGAAACACTCGGCTGATTCTTCTTCAATATGCCCTTCACCAACATGCAGTGTTTCCTTGATTGAATTAGCTCTCACACCAATATTTGCGTCTAGAGCCTTTGCATTGAGGGCTATCTGAAAACGGCTGTGGCGCTGAAGTTGCCTGTGAATGTGGAGTTGGTGGCATGTGAAACCCGCATGTGGAGCATTCGTTTGTGTGGGATGCTCTACCAGGTTCATTCCTAGATAATGCACTCAAAGGGCACTAAGCATAGAGTGTGAAAACTGAGTTTCTTGAGAGCTGCTTGGAAGCCTGATGGTGTGTGAAGTTAGTGAGCCAAATGGAGTTGTTCTCCCACAAGAACCACTCGGCTGATCCTTCTTCAATATGCCCTTCACCAACATGCAGTGTTTTCTTGATTGAATTAGCTCTCACACCAATATTTGCGTCTAGAGCCTTTGCATTGAGGGCTATCTGAAAACGGCTGTGGCGCTGAGGTTGCCTGTGAATGTGGAGTTGGTGGCATGTGAAACCCGCATGTGGAGCATTCGTTTGTGTGGGATGCTGACCAAGCTTCATTTCAGTCCTAGGCACACAAAGAGCACTAAGCATAGAGTGTGAAAACTGAGTTTCCTTGAGAGCTGCTTGGAAGCCTGATGGTGTGTGAAGTTAGTGAGCCAAATGGAGTTGTTCTCCCACAAGAACCACTCGGCTGATCCTTCTTCAATATGCCCTTCACCAACATGCAGTGTTTTCTTGATTGAATTAGCTCTCACACCAATATTTGCGTCTAGAGCCTTTGCATTGAGGGCTATCTGAAAACGGCTGTGGCGCTGAAGTTGCCTGTGAATGTGGAGTTGGTGGCATGTGAAACCCGCATGTGGAGCATTCGTTTGTGTGGGATGCTGACCAAGCTTCATTTCAGTCCTAGGCACACAAAGGGCACTAAGCATAGAGTGTGAAAACTGAGTTTCCTTGAGAGCTGCTTGGAAGCCTGATGGTGTGTGAAGTTAGTGAGCCACATGGAGTTGTTCTCCCACAAGAACCACTCGGCTGATTCTTCTTCAATATGCCCTTCACCAACATGCAGTGTTTCCTTGATTGAATTAGCTCTCACACAATATTTGCGTCTAGAGCCTTTGCTTTGAGGGCTATCTGAAAACGGCTGTGGCGCTGAAGTTGCCTGTGAATGTGGAGTTGGTGGCATGTGAAACCCGCATGTGGAGCATTCGTTTGTGTGGGATGCTCTACCAGGTTCATTCCTAGATAATGCACTCAAAGGGCACTAAGCATAGAGTGTGAAAACTGAGTTTCCTTGAGAGCTGCTTGGAAGCCTGATGGTGTGTGAAGTTAGTGAGCCAAATGGAGTTGTTCTCCCACAAGAACCACTCGGCTGATCCTTCTTCAATATGCCCTTCACCAACATGCAGTGTTTTCTTGATTGAATTAGCTCTCACACCAATATTTGCGTCTAGAGCCTTTGCATTGAGGGCTATCTGAAAACGGCTGTGGCGCTGAGGTTGCCTGTGAATGTGGAGTTGGTGGCATGTGAAACCCGCATGTGGAGCATTCGTTTGTGTGGGATGCTGACCAAGCTTCATTTCAGTCCTAGGCACACAAAGAGCACTAAGCATAGAGTGTGAAAACTGAGTTTCCTTGAGAGCTGCTTGGAAGCCTGATGGTGTGTGAAGTTAGTGAGCCAAATGGAGTTGTTCTCCCACAAGAACCACTCGGCTGATCCTTCTTCAATATGCCCTTCACCAACATGCAGTGTTTTCTTGATTGAATTAGCTCTCACACCAATATTTGCGTCTAGAGCCTTTGCTTTGAGGGTTATCTGAAAACGGCTGTGGCGCTGAAGTTGCCTGTGAATGTGGAGTTGGTGGCATGTGAAACCCGCATGTGGAGCATTCGTTTATGTGGGATGCTGACCAAGCTTCATTTCAGTCCTCGGCACACAAAGGGCACTAAGCATAGAGTGTGAAAACTGAGTTTCCTTGAGAGCTGCTTGGAAGCCTGATGGTGTGTGAAGTTAGTGAGCCAAATGGAGTTGTTCTCCCACAAGAACCACTCGGCTGATTCTTCTTCAATATGCCCTTCACCAACATGCAGTGTTTCCTTGATTGAATTAGCTCTCACACCAATATTTGCGTCTAGAGCCTTTGCTTTGAGGGCTATCTGAAAACGGCTGTGGCGCTGAAGTTGCCTGTGAATGTGGAGTTGGTGGCATGTGAAACCCGCATGTGGAGCATTCGTTTGTGTGGGATGCTCTACCATGTTCATTCCTAGATAATGCACTCAAAGGGCACTAAGCATAGAGTGTGAAAACTGAGTTTCCTTGAGAGCTGCTTGGAAGCCTGATGGTGTGTGAAGTTAGTGAGCCAAATGGAGTTGTTCTCCCACAAGAACCACTCGGCTGATCCTTCTTCAATATGCCCTTCACCAACATGCAGTGTTTCCTTGATTGAATTAGCTCTCACACCAATATTTGCGTCTAGAGCCTTTGCTTTGAGAGCTATCTGAAAACGGCTGTGGCGCTGAAGTTGCCTGTGAATGTGGAGTTGGTGGCATGTGAAACCCGCATGTGGAGCATTCGTGTATGTGGGATGCTCTCCAAGCTTCATTTCAGTCCTAGGAACTCAAAGGGCACTAAGCATAGAGTGTGAAAACTGAGTTTCCTTGAGAGCTGCTTGGAAGCCTGATGGTGTGTGAAGTTAGTGAGCCAAATGGAGTTGTTCTCCCACAAGAACCACTCGGCTGATCCTTCTTCAATATGCCCTTCACCAACATGCAGCGTTTCCTTGATTGAATTAGCTCTCACACCAATATTTGCGTCTAGAGCCTTTGCATTGAGGGCTATCTGAAAACGACTGTGGCGCTGAAGTTGCCTGTGAATGTGGAGTTGGTGGCATGTGAAACCCGCATGTGGAGCATTCGTTTGTGTGGGATGATCTCCAAGCTTCATTTCAGTCCTGGGCACTCAAAGGGCACTAAGCATAGAGTGTGAAAACTGAGTTTCCTTGAGAGCTGCTTGGAAGCCTGATGGTGTGTGAAGTTAGTGAGCCAAATGGAGTTGTTCTCCCACAAGAACCACTCGGCTGATCCTTCTTCAATATGCCCTTTACCAACATGCATTGTTTCCTTGATTGAATTAGCTCTCACACCAATATTTGCGTCTAGAGCCTTTGCATTGAGGGCTATCTGAAAACGACTGTGGCGCTGAAGTTGCCTGTGAATGTGGAGTTGGTGGCATGTGATACCCGCAAGTGGAGCATTCGTACGTGTGTGATGCTCTACCATGTTCATTCCTAGATAATGCACTCAAAGGGCACTAAGCATAGAGTGTGAAAACTGAGTTTCCTTGAGAGCTGCTTGGAAGCCTGATGGTGTGTGAAGTTAGTGAGCCAAATGGAGTTGTTCTCCCACAAGAACCACTCGGCTGATCCTTCTTCAATATGCCCTTCACCAACATGCAGTGTTTCCTTGATTGAATTAGCTCTCACACCAATATTTGCGTCTAGAGCCTTTGCATTGAGGGCTATCTGAAAACGGCTGTGGCGCTGAAGTTGCCTGTGAATGTGGAGTTGGTGGCATGTGAAACCCGCATGTGGAGCATTCGTTTGTGTGGGATGCTCTACCAGGTTCATTCCTAGATAATGCACTCAAAGGGCACTAAGCATAGAGTGTGAAAACTGAGTTTCCTTGAGAGCTGCTGGGAAGCCTGATGGTGTGTGAAGTTAGTGAGCCAAATGGAGTTGTTCTCCCACAAGAACCACTCGGCTGATCCTTCTTCAATATGCCCTTCACCAACATGCAGTGTTTCCTTGATTGAATTAGCTCTCACACCAATATTTGCGTCTAGAGCCTTTGCATTGAGGGCTATCTGAAAAGGGCTGTGGCGCTGAAGTTGCCTGTGAATGTGGAGTTGGTGGCATGTGAAACCCGCATGTGGAGCATTCGTTTGTATTGGATGCTGACAAAGCTTCATTTCAGTCCTAGGCACTCAAAGGGCACTAAGCATAGAGTGTGAAAACTGAGTTTCCTTGAGAGCTGCTTGGAAGCCTGATGGTGTGTGAAGTTAGTGAGCCAAATGGAGTTGTTCTCCCACAAGAACCACTCGGCTGATGCTTCTTCAATATGCCCTTCACCAACATGCAGTGTTTCCTTGATTGAATTAGCTCTCACACCAATATTTGCGTCTAGAGCCTTTGCATTGAGGGCTATCTGAAAACGGCTGTGGCGCTGAAGTTGCCTGTGAATGTGGAGTTGGTGGCATGTGAAACCCGCATGTGGAGCATTCGTTTATTTGGGATGCTCTCCAAGCTTCATTTCAGTCCTGGGCACTCAAAGGGCACTAAGCATAGAGTGTGAAAACTGAGTTTCCTTGAGAGCTGCTTGGAAGCCTGATGGTGTGTGAATTTAGGGAGCCAAATGGAGTTGTTCTCCCACAAGAACCACTCGGCTGATTTTTCTTCAATATGCCCTTCACCAACATGCAGTGTTTCCTTGATTGAATTAGCTCTCACACCAATATTTGCGTCTAGAGCCTTTGCATTGAGGGCTATCTGAAAACGGCTGTGGCGCTGAAGTTGCCTGTGAATGTGGAGTTGGTGGCATTTGAAACCCGCATGTGGAGCATTCGTTTGTGTGTGATGCTCTACCAGGTTCATTCCTAGATAATGCACTCAAAGGGCACTAAGCATAGAGTGTGAAAACTGAGTTTCCTTGAGAGCTGCTTGGAAGCCTGATGGTGTGTGAAGTTAGTGAGCCAAATGGAGTTGTTCTCCCACAAGAACCACTCGGCTCATTCTACTTCAATATGCCCTTCACCAACATGCAGTGTTTCCTTGATTGAATTAGCTCTCACACCAATATTTGCGTCTAGAGCCTTTGCATTGAGGGCTATCTGAAAACGGCTGTGGCGCTGAAGTTGCCTGTGAATGTGGAGTTGGTGGCATGTGAAACCCGCCTGTGGAGCATTCGTTTGTGTGGGGTGCTCTACCAGGTTCATTCCTAGATAATGCACTCAAAGGGCACTAAGCATAGAGTGTGAAAACTGAGTTTCCTTGAGAGCTGCTTGGAAGCCTGATGGTGTGTGAAGTTAGTGAGCCAAATGGAGTTGTTCTCCCACAAGAACCACTCGGCTGATCCTTCTTCAATATGCCCTTCACCAACATGCAGTGTTTTCTTGATTGAATTAGCTCTCACACCAATATTTGCGTCTAGAGCCTTTGCATTGAGGGCTATCTGAAAACGGCTGTGGCGCTGAAGTTGCCTGTGAATGTGGAGTTGGTGGCATGTGAAACCCGCATGTGGAGCATTCCTTTATGTGGGATGCTCTACCAGGTTCATTTCAGTCCTAGCCATACAAAGGGCACTAAGCATAGAGTGTGAAAACTGAGTTTCCTTGAGAGCTGCTTGGAAGCCTGATGGTGTGTGAAGTTAGTGAGCCAAATGGAGTTGTTCTCCCACAAGAACCACTCTGCTGATCCTTCTTCAATATGCCCTTCACCAACATGCAGTGTTTTCTTGATTGAATTAGCTCTCACACCAATATTTGCGTCTAGAGCCTTTGCATTGAGGGCTATCTGAAAACGGCTGTGGCGCTGAAGTTGCCTGTGAATGTGGAGTTGGTGGCATGTGAAACCCGCATGTGGAGCATTCGTTTGTGTGGGATGCTCTACCAGGTTCATTCCTAGATAATGCACTCAAAGGGCACTAAGCATAGAGTGTGAAAACTGAGTTTCCTTGAGAGCTGCTTGGAAGCCTGATGGTGTGTGAAGTTAGTGAGCCAAATGGAGTTGTTCTCCCACAAGAACCACTCGGCTGATTCTTCTTCAATATGCCCTTCACCAACATGCAGTGTTTCCTTGATTGAATTAGCTCTCACACCAATATTTGCGTCTAGAGCCTTTGCTTTGAGGGCTATCTGAAAATGGCTGTGGCGCTGAAGTTGCCTGTGAATGTGGAGTTGGTGGCATGTGAAACCCGCATGTGGAGCATTCCTTAATGTGGGATGCTCTACCAGGTTCATTTCAGTCCTAGGCATACAAAGGGCACTAAGCATAGAGTGTGAAAACTGAGTTTCCTTGAGAGCTGCTTGGATTCCTGATGGTGTGTGAAGTTAGTGAGCCAAATGGAGTTGTTCTCCCACAAGAACCACTCGGCTGATTCTTCTTCAATATGCCCTTCACCAACATGCAGTGTTTCCTTGATTGAATTAGCTCTCACACCAATATTTGCGTCTAGAGCCTTTGCTTTGAGGGCTATCTGAAAACGGCTGTGGCGCTGAAGTTGCCTGTGAATGTGGAGTTGGTGGCATGTGAAACCCGCATGTGGAGCATTCGTTTCTGTGGGATGCTCTACCAGGTTCATTCCTAGATAATGCACTCAAAGGGCACTAAGCATAGAGTGTGAAAACTGAGTTTCCTTGAGAGCTGCTTGGAAGCCTGATGGTGTGTGAAGTTAGTGAGCCAAATGGAGTTGTTCTCCCACAAGAACCACTCGGCTGATCCTTCTTCAATATGCCCTTCACCAACATGCAGTGTTTCCTTGATTGAATTAGCTCTCACACCAATATTTGCGTCTAGAGCCTTTGCATTGAGGGCTATCTGAAAACGGCTGTGGCGCTGAAGTTGCCTGTGAATGTGGAGTTGGTGGCACGTGAAACCCGCATGTGGAGCATTCGTTTGTGTGGGATGCTGACCAAGCTTCATTTCAGTCCTAGGCACACAAAGAGCACTAAGCATAGAGTGTGAAAACTGAGTTTCCTTGAGAGCTGCTTGGAAGCCTGATGGTGTGTGAAGTTAGTGAGCCAAATGGAGTTGTTCTCCCACAAGAACCACTCGGCTGATCCTTCTTCAATATGCCCTTCACCAAGATGCAGTGTTTTCTTGATTGAATTAGCTCTCACACCAATATTTGCATCTAGAGCCTTTGCATTGAGGGCTATCTGAAAACGGCTGTGGCGCTGAAGTTGCCTGTGAATGTGGAGTTGGTGGCATGTGAAACCCGCATGTGGAGCATTCGTTTGTGTGGGATGTTCTACCAGGTTCATTCCTAGATAATGCACTCAAAGGGCACTAAGCATAGAGTGTGAAAACTGAGTTTCCTTGAGAGCTGCTTGGAAGCCTGATGGTGTGTGAAGTTAGTGAGCCAAATGGAGTTTTTCTCCCACAAGAACCACTCGGCTGATTCTTCTTCAATATGCCCTTCACCAACATGCAGTGTTTCCTTGATTGAATTAGCTCTCACACCAATATTTGCGTCTAGAGCCTTTGCTTTGAGGGCTATCTGAAAACGGCTGTGGCGCTGAAGTTGCCTGTGAATGTGGAGTTGGTGGCATGTGAAACCCGCATGTGGAGCATTCGTTTGTGTGGGATGCTCTACCAGGTTCATTCCTAGATAATGCACACAAAGGGCACTAAGCATAGAGTGTGAAAACTGAGTTTCCTTGAGAGCTGCTTGGAAGCCTGATGGTGTGTGAAGTTAGTGAGCCAAATGGAGTTGTTCTCCCAGAAGAACCACTCGGCTGATCCTTCTTCAATATGCCCTTCACCAACATGCAGTGTTTCCTTGATTGAATTAGCTCTCACACCAATATTTGCGTCTAGAGCCTTTGCATTGAGGGATATCTGAAAACGGCTGTGGCGCTGAAGTTGCCTGTGAATGTGGAGTTGGTGGCATGTGAAACCCGCATGTGGAGCATTCGTTTATGTGGGATGCTCTCCAAGCTTCATTTCAGCCCTAGGCACTCAAAGGGCACTAAGCATAGAGTGTGAAAACTGAGTTTCCTTGAGAGCTGCTTGGAAGCCTGATGGTGTGTGAAGTTAGTGAGCCAAATGGAGTTGTTCTCCCACAAGAAACACTCGGCTGATCCTTCTTCAATATGCCCTTCACCAACATGCATTGTTTTCTTGATTGAATTAGCTCTCACACCAATATTTGCGTCTAGAGCCTTTGCATTGAGGGCTATCTGAAAACGGCTGTGGCGCTGAAGTTGCCTGTGAATGTGGAGTTGGTGGCATGTGAAACCCGCATGTGGAGCATTCGTTTGTGTGGGATGCTGACCAAGCTTCATTTCAGTCCTAGGCACACAAAGAGCACTAAGCATAGAGTGTGAAAACTGAGTTTCCTTGAGAGCTGCTTGGAAGCCTGATGGTGTGTGAAGTTAGTGAGCCAAGTGGAGTTGTTCTCCCACAAGAACCACTCGGCTGATTCTTCTTCAATATGCCCTTCACCAACATGCAGTGTTTCCTTGATTGAATTAGCTCTCACACCAATATTTGCGTCTAGAGCCTTTGCTTTGAGGGATATCTGAAAATGTCTGTGGCGCTGAAGTTGCCTGTGAATGTGGAGTTGGTGGCATGTGAAACCCGCATGTGGAGCATTCGTTTGTGTGGGATGCTCTACCAGGTTCATTCCTAGATAATGCACTCAAAGGGCACTAAGCATAGAGTGTGAAAACTGAGTTTCCTTGAGAGCTGCTTGGAAGCCTGATGGTGTGTGAAGTTAGTGAGCCAAATGGAGTTGTTCTCCCACAAGAACCACTCGGCTGATCCTTCTTCAATATGCCCTTCACCAACATGCAGTGTTTCCTTGATTGAATTAGCTCTCACACCAATATTTGCGTCTAGAGCCTTTGCATTGAGGGCTATCTGAAAACGGCTGTGGCGCTGAAGTTGCCTGTGAATGTGGAGTTGGTGGCATGTGAAACCCGCATGTGGAGCATTCGTTTATTTGGGATGCTCTCCAAGCTTCTTTTCAGTCCTGGGCACTCAAAGGGCACTAAGCATAGAGTGTGAAAACTGAGTTTCCTTGAGAGCTGCTTGGAAGCCTGATGGTGTGTGAATTTAGGGAGCCAAATGGAGTTGTTCTCCCACAAGAACCACTCGGCTGATTTTTCTTTAATATGCCCTTCACCAACATGCAGTGTTTCCTTGATTGAATTAGCTCTCACACCAATATTTGCGTCTAGAGCCTTTGCTTTGAGGGCTATCTGAAAACGGCTGTGGCGCTGAAGTTGCCTGTGAATGTGGAGTTGGTGGCATTTGAAACCCGCATGTGGAGCATTCGTTTATGTGGGATGCTCTACCAGGTTCATTCCTAGATAATGCACTCAAAGGGCACTAAGCATAGAGTGTGAAAACTGAGTTTCCTTGAGAGCTGCTTGGAAGCCTGATGGTGTGTGAAGTTAGTGAGCCAAATGGAGTTGTTCTCCCACAAGAACCACTCGGCTCATTCTACTTCAATATGCCCTTCACCAACATGCAGTGTTTCCTTGATTGAATTAGCTCTCACACCAATATTTGCGTCTAGAGCCTTTGCATTGAGGGCTATCTGAAAACGGCTGTGGCGCTGAAGTTGCCTGTGAATGTGGAGTTGGTGGCATGTGAAACCCGCCTGTGGAGCATTCGTTTGTGTGGGGTGCTCTACCAGGTTCATTCCTAGATAATGCACTCAAAGGGCACTAAGCATAGAGTGTGAAAACTGAGTTTCCTTGAGAGCTGCTTGGAAGCCTGATGGTGTGTGAAGTTAGTGAGCCAAATGGAGTTGTTCTCCCACAAGAACCACTCGGCTGATCCTTCTTCAATATGCCCTTCACCAACATGCAGTGTTTTCTTGATTGAATTAGCTCTCACACCAATATTTGCGTCTAGAGCCTTTGCATTGAGGGCTATCTGAAAACGGCTGTGGCGCTGAAGTTGCCTGTGAATGTGGAGTTGGTGGCATGTGAAACCCGCATGTGGAGCATTCCTTTATGTGGGATGCTCTACCAGGTTCATTTCAGTCCTAGCCATACAAAGGGCACTAAGCATAGAGTGTGAAAACTGAGTTTCCTTGAGAGCTGCTTGGAAGCCTGATGGTGTGTGAAGTTAGTGAGCCAAATGGAGTTGTTCTCCCACAAGAACCACTCTGCTGATCCTTCTTCAATATGCCCTTCACCAACATGCAGTGTTTTCTTGATTGAATTAGCTCTCACACCAATATTTGCGTCTAGAGCCTTTGCATTGAGGGCTATCTGAAAACGGCTGTGGCGCTGAAGTTGCCTGTGAATGTGGAGTTGGTGGCATGTGAAACCCGCATGTGGAGCATTCGTTTGTGTGGGATGCTCTACCAGGTTCATTCCTAGATAATGCACTCAAAGGGCACTAAGCATAGAGTGTGAAAACTGAGTTTCCTTGAGAGCTGCTTGGAAGCCTGATGGTGTGTGAAGTTAGTGAGCCAAATGGAGTTGTTCTCCCACAAGAACCACTCGGCTGATTCTTCTTCAATATGCCCTTCACCAACATGCAGTGTTTCCTTGATTGAATTAGCTCTCACACCAATATTTGCGTCTAGAGCCTTTGCTTTGAGGGCTATCTGAAAATGGCTGTGGCGCTGAAGTTGCCTGTGAATGTGGAGTTGGTGGCATGTGAAACCCGCATGTGGAGCATTCCTTAATGTGGGATGCTCTACCAGGTTCATTTCAGTCCTAGACATACAAAGGGCACTAAGCATAGAGTGTGAAAACTGAGTTTCCTTGAGAGCTGCTTGGAAGCCTGATGGTGTGTGAAGTTAGTGAGCCAAATGGAGTTGTTCTCCCACAAGAACCACTCGGCTGATTCTTCTTCAATATGCCCTTCACCAACATGCAGTGTTTCCTTGATTGAATTAGCTCTCACACCAATATTTGCGTCTAGAGCCTTTGCTTTGAGGGCTATCTGAAAACGGCTGTGGCGCTGAAGTTGCCTGTGAATGTGGAGTTGGTGGCATGTGAAACCCGCATGTGGAGCATTCGTTTCTGTGGGATGCTCTACCAGGTTCATTCCTAGATAATGCACTCAAAGGGCACTAAGCATAGAGTGTGAAAACTGAGTTTCCTTGAGAGCTGCTTGGAAGCCTGATGGTGTGTGAAGTTAGTGAGCCAAATGGAGTTGTTCTCCCACAAGAACCACTCGGCTGATCCTTCTTCAATATGCCCTTCACCAACATGCATTGTTTTCTTGATTGAATTAGCTCTCACACCAATATTTGCGTCTAGAGCCTTTGCATTGAGGGCTATCTGAAAACGGCTGTGGCGCTGAAGTTGCCTGTGAATGTGGAGTTGGTGGCATGTGAAACCCGCATGTGGAGCATTCGTTTGTGTGGGATGCTGACCAAGCTTCATTTCAGTCCTAGGCACACAAAGAGCACTAAGCATAGAGTGTGAAAACTGAGTTTCCTTGAGAGCTGCTTGGAAGCCTGATGGTGTGTGAAGTTAGTGAGCCAAGTGGAGTTGTTCTCCCACAAGAACCACTCGGCTGATTCTTCTTCAATATGCCCTTCACCAACATGCAGTGTTTCCTTGATTGAATTAGCTCTCACACCAATATTTGCGTCTAGAGCCTTTGCTTTGAGGGCTATCTGAAAATGGCTGTGGCGCTGAAGTTGCCTGTGAATGTGGAGTTGGTGGCATGTGAAACCCGCATGTGGAGCATTCGTTTGTGTGGGATGCTCTACCAGGTTCATTCCTAGATAATGCACTCAAAGGGCACTAAGCATAGAGTGTGAAAACTGAGTTTCCTTGAGAGCTGCTTGGAAGCCTGATGGTGTGTGAAGTTAGTGAGCCAAATGGAGTTGTTCTCCCACAAGAACCACTCGGCTGATCCTTCTGCAATATGCCCTTCACCAACATGCAGTGTTTCCTTAATTGAATTAGCTCTCACACCAATATTTGCGTCTAGAGCCTTTGCATTGAGGGCTATCTGAAAACGGCTGTGGCGCTGAAGTTGCCTGTGAATGTGGAGTTGGTGGCATGTGAAACCCGCATGTGGAGCATTCGTTTATGTGGGATGCTGACCAAGCTTCATTTCAGTCCTAGGCACACAAAGAGCACTAAGCATAGAGTGTGAAAACTGAGTTTCCTTGAGAGCTGCTTGGAAGCCTGATGGTGTGTGAAGTTAGTGAGCCAAATGGAGTTGTTCTCCCACAAGAACCACTCGGCTGATTCTTCTTTAATATGCCCTTCACCAACATGCAGTGTTTCCTTGATTGAATTAGCTCTCACACCAATATTTGCGTCTAGAGCCTTTGCATTGAGGGCTATCTGAAAACGGCTGTGGCGCTGAATTTGCCTGTGAATGTGGAGTTGGTGGCATGTGAAACCCGCATGTGGAGCATTCGTTTGTGTGGGATGCTGACCAAGCTTCATTTCAGTCCTAGGCACACAAAGAGCACTAAGCATAGAGTGTAAAAACTGAGTTTCCTTGAGAGCTGCTTGGAAGCCTGATGGTGTGTGAAGTTAGTGAGCCAAATGGAGTTGTTCTCCCACAAGAACCACTCGGCTGATCCTTCTTCAATATGCCCTTCACCAACATGCAGTGTTTCCTTGATTGAATTAGCTCTCACACCAATATTTGCGTCTAGAGCCTTTGCTTTGAGGGCTATCTGAAAACGGCTGTGGCGCTGAAGTTGCCTGTGAATGTGGAGTTGGTGGCATGTGAAACCCGCATGTGGAGCATTCGTTTGTGTGGGATGCTCTACCAGGTTCATTTCAGTCCTAGCCATACAAAGGGCACTCAGCATAGAGTGTGAAAACTGAGTTTCCTTGAGAGCTGCTTGGAAGCCTGATGGTGTGTGAAGTTAGTGAGCCAAATGGAGTTGTTCTCCCACAAGAACCACTCGGCTGATCCTTCTTCAATATGCCCTTCACCAACATGCAGTGTTTCCTTGATTGAATTAGCTCTCACACCAATATTTGCGTCTAGAGCCTTTGCATTGAGGGCTATCTTAAAATGACTGTGGCGCTGAAGAGGCCTGTGAATGTGGAGTTGGTGGCATGTGAAACCCGCATGTGGAGCATTCGTTTGTGTGGGATGCTCTACCAGGTTCATTCCTAGATAATGCACTCAAAGGGCACTAAGCATAGAGTGTGAAAACTGAGTTTCCTTGAGAGCTGCTTGGAAGCCTGATGGTGGGTGAAGTTAGTGAGCCAAATGGAGTTGTTCTCCCACAAGAACCACTCGGCTGATCCTTCTTCAATATGCCCTTCACCAACATGCAGTGTTTCCTTGATTGAATTAGCTCTCACACCAATATTTGCGTCTAGAGCCTTTGCATTGAGGGCTTTCTGAAAATGGCTGTGGCGCTGAAGTTGCCTGTGAATGTGGAGTTGGTGGCATGTGAAACCCGCATGTGGAGCATTCGTTTGTGTGGGATGCTCTCCAAGCTTCATTTGATTCCTAGGCACTCAAAGGGCACTAAGCATAGAGTGTGAAAACTGAGTTTCCTTGAGAGCTGCTTGGAAGCCTGATGGTGTGTGAAGTTAGTGAGCCAAATGGAGTTGTTCTCCCACAAGAACCACTCGGCTGATCCTTCTTCAATATGCCCTTCACCAACATGCAGTGTTTTCTTGATTGAATTAGCTCTCACACCAATATTTGCGTCTAGAGCCTTTGCATTGAGGGCTATCTGAAAACGGCTGTGGCGCTGAATTTGCCTGTGAATGTGGAGTTGGTTTCATGTGAAACCCGCATGTGGAGCATTCGTTTGTGTGGGATGCTGACCAAGCTTCATTTCAGTCCTAGGCACACAAAGAGCACTAAGCATAGAGTGTGAAAACTGAGTTTCCTTGAGAGCTGCTTGGAAGCCTGATGGTGTGTGAAGTTAGTGAGCCAAATGGAGTTGTTCTCCCACAAGAACCACTCTGCTGATCCTTCTTCAATATGCCCTTCACCAACATGCAGTGTTTTCTTGATTGAATTAGCTCTCACACCAATATTTGCGTCTAGAGCCTTTGCATTGAGGGCTATCTGAAAACGGCTGTGGCGCTGAAGTTGCCTGTGAATGTGGAGTTGGTGGCATGTGAAACCCGCATGTGGAGCATTCGTTTGTGTGGGATGCTCTACCAGGTTCATTCCTAGATAATGCACTCAAAGGGCACTAAGCATAGAGTGTGAAAACTGAGTTTCCTTGAGAGCTGCTTGGAAGCCTGATGGTGTGTGAAGTTAGTGAGCCAAATGGAGTTGTTCTCCCACAAGAACCACTCGGCTGATTCTTCTTCAATATGCCCTTCACCAACATGCAGTGTTTCCTTGATTGAATTAGCTCTCACACCAATATTTGCGTCTAGAGCCTTTGCTTTGAGGGCTATCTGAAAATGGCTGTGGCGCTGAAGTTGCCTGTGAATGTGGAGTTGGTGGCATGTGAAACCCGCATGTGGAGCATTCCTTAATGTGGGATGCTCTACCAGGTTCATTTCAGTCCTAGACATACAAAGGGCACTAAGCATAGAGTGTGAAAACTGAGTTTCCTTGAGAGCTGCTTGGAAGCCTGATGGTGTGTGAAGTTAGTGAGCCAAATGGAGTTGTTCTCCCACAAGAACCACTCGGCTGATTCTTCTTCAATATGCCCTTCACCAACATGCAGTGTTTCCTTGATTGAATTAGCTCTCACACCAATATTTGCGTCTAGAGCCTTTGCTTTGAGGGCTATCTGAAAACGGCTGTGGCGCTGAAGTTGCCTGTGAATGTGGAGTTGGTGGCATGTGAAACCCGCATGTGGAGCATTCGTTTCTGTGGGATGCTCTACCAGGTTCATTCCTAGATAATGCACTCAAAGGGCACTAAGCATAGAGTGTGAAAACTGAGTTTCCTTGAGAGCTGCTTGGAAGCCTGATGGTGTGTGAAGTTAGTGAGCCAAATGGAGTTGTTCTCCCACAAGAACCACTCGGCTGATCCTTCTTCAATATGCCCTTCACCAACATGCAGTGTTTCCTTGATTGAATTAGCTCTCACACCAATATTTGCGTCTAGAGCCTTTGCATTGAGGGCTATCTGAAAACGGCTGTGGCGCTGAAGTTGCCTGTGAATGTGGAGTTGGTGGCACGTGAAACCCGCATGTGGAGCATTCGTTTGTGTGGGATGCTGACCAAGCTTCATTTCAGTCCTAGGCACACAAAGAGCACTAAGCATAGAGTGTGAAAACTGAGTTTCCTTGAGAGCTGCTTGGAAGCCTGATGGTGTGTGAAGTTAGTGAGCCAAATGGAGTTGTTCTCCCACAAGAACCACTCGGCTGATCCTTCTTCAATATGCCCTTCACCAAGATGCAGTGTTTTCTTGATTGAATTAGCTCTCACACCAATATTTGCATCTAGAGCCTTTGCATTGAGGGCTATCTGAAAACGGCTGTGGCGCTGAAGTTGCCTGTGAATGTGGAGTTGGTGGCATGTGAAACCCGCATGTGGAGCATTCGTTTGTGTGGGATGTTCTACCAGGTTCATTCCTAGATAATGCACTCAAAGGGCACTAAGCATAGAGTGTGAAAACTGAGTTTCCTTGAGAGCTGCTTGGAAGCCTGATGGTGTGTGAAGTTAGTGAGCCAAATGGAGTTTTTCTCCCACAAGAACCACTCGGCTGATTCTTCTTCAATATGCCCTTCACCAACATGCAGTGTTTCCTTGATTGAATTAGCTCTCACACCAATATTTGCGTCTAGAGCCTTTGCTTTGAGGGCTATCTGAAAACGGCTGTGGCGCTGAAGTTGCCTGTGAATGTGGAGTTGGTGGCATGTGAAACCCGCATGTGGAGCATTCGTTTGTGTGGGATGCTCTACCAGGTTCATTCCTAGATAATGCACACAAAGGGCACTAAGCATAGAGTGTGAAAACTGAGTTTCCTTGAGAGCTGCTTGGAAGCCTGATGGTGTGTGAAGTTAGTGAGCCAAATGGAGTTGTTCTCCCAGAAGAACCACTCGGCTGATCCTTCTTCAATATGCCCTTCACCAACATGCAGTGTTTCCTTGATTGAATTAGCTCTCACACCAATATTTGCGTCTAGAGCCTTTGCATTGAGGGATATCTGAAAACGGCTGTGGCGCTGAAGTTGCCTGTGAATGTGGAGTTGGTGGCATGTGAAACCCGCATGTGGAGCATTCGTTTATGTGGGATGCTCTCCAAGCTTCCTTTCAGCCCTAGGCACTCAAAGGGCACTAAGCATAGAGTGTGAAAACTGAGTTTCCTTGAGAGCTGCTTGGAAGCCTGATGGTGTGTGAAGTTAGTGAGCCAAATGGAGTTGTTCTCCCACAAGAACCACTCGGCTGATCCTTCTTCAATATGCCCTTCACCAACATGCATTGTTTTCTTGATTGAATTAGCTCTCACACCAATATTTGCGTCTAGAGCCTTTGCATTGAGGGCTATCTGAAAACGGCTGTGGCGCTGAAGTTGCCTGTGAATGTGGAGTTGGTGGCATGTGAAACCCGCATGTGGAGCATTCGTTTGTGTGGGATGCTGACCAAGCTTCATTTCAGTCCTAGGCACACAAAGAGCACTAAGCATAGAGTGTGAAAACTGAGTTTCCTTGAGAGCTGCTTGGAAGCCTGATGGTGTGTGAAGTTAGTGAGCCAAGTGGAGTTGTTCTCCCACAAGAACCACTCGGCTGATTCTTCTTCAATATGCCCTTCACCAACATGCAGTGTTTCCTTGATTGAATTAGCTCTCACACCAATATTTGCGTCTAGAGCCTTTGCTTTGAGGGCTATCTGAAAATGGCTGTGGCGCTGAAGTTGCCTGTGAATGTGGAGTTGGTGGCATGTGAAACCCGCATGTGGAGCATTCGTTTGTGTGGGATGCTCTACCAGGTTCATTCCTAGATAATGCACTCAAAGGGCACTAAGCATAGAGTGTGAAAACTGAGTTTCCTTGAGAGCTGCTTGGAAGCCTGATGGTGTGTGAAGTTAGTGAGCCAAATGGAGTTGTTCTCCCACAAGAACCACTCGGCTGATCCTTCTGCAATATGCCCTTCACCAACATGCAGTGTTTCCTTGATTGAATTAGCTCTCACACCAATATTTGCGTCTAGAGCCTTTGCATTGAGGGCTATCTGAAAACGGCTGTGGCGCTGAAGTTGCCTGTGAATGTGGAGTTGGTGGCATGTGAAACCCGCATGTGGAGCATTCGTTTGTGTGGGATGCTGACCAAGCTTCATTTCAGTCCTAGGCACACAAAGAGCACTAAGCATAGAGTGTGAAAACTGAGTTTCCTTGAGAGCTGCTTGGAAGCCTGATGGTGTGTGAAGTTAGTGAGCCAAATGGAGTTGTTCTCCCACAAGAACCACTCGGCTGATTCTTCTTTAATATGCCCTTCACCAACATGCAGTGTTTCCTTGATTGAATTAGCTCTCACACCAATATTTGCGTCTAGAGCCTTTGCATTGAGGGCTATCTGAAAACGGCTGTGGCGCTGAATTTGCCTGTGAATGTGGAGTTGGTGGCAAGTTGGTGGCATGTGAAACCCGCATGTGGAGCATTCGTTTGTGTGGGATGCTGACCAAGCTTCATTTCAGTCCTAGGCACACAAAGAGCACTAAGCATAGAGTGTAAAAACTGAGTTTCCTTGAGAGCTGCTTGGAAGCCTGATGGTGTGTGAAGTTAGTGAGCCAAATGGAGTTGTTCTCCCACAAGAACCACTCGGCTGATCCTTCTTCAATATGCCCTTCACCAACATGCAGTGTTTCCTTGATTGAATTAGCTCTCACACCAATATTTGCGTCTAGAGCCTTTGCTTTGAGGGCTATCTGAAAACGGCTGTGGCGCTGAAGTTGCCTGTGAATGTGGAGTTGGTGGCATGTGAAACCCGCATGTGGAGCATTCGTTTGTGTGGGATGCTCTACCAGGTTCATTTCAGTCCTAGCCATACAAAGGGCACTAAGCATAGAGTGTGAAAACTGAGTTTCCTTGAGAGCTGCTTGGAAGCCTGATGGTGTGTGAAGTTAGTGAGCCAAATGGAGTTGTTCTCCCACAAGAACCACTCGGCTGATCCTTCTTCAATATGCCCTTCACCAACATGCAGTGTTTCCTTGATTGAATTAGCTCTCACACCAATATTTGCGTCTAGAGCCTTTGCATTGAGGGCTATCTTAAAATGACTGTGGCGCTGAAGAGGCCTGTGAATGTGGAGTTGGTGGCATGTGAAACCCGCATGTGGAGCATTCGTTTGTGTGGGATGCTCTACCAGGTTCATTCCTAGATAATGCACTCAAAGGGCACTAAGCATAGAGTGTGAAAACTGAGTTTCCTTGAGAGCTGCTTGGAAGCCTGATGGTGTGTGAAGTTAGTGAGCCAAATGGAGTTGTTCTCCCACAAGAACCACTCGGCTGATCCTTCTTCAATATGCCCTTCACCAACATGCAGTGTTTCCTTGATTGAATTAGCTCTCACACCAATATTTGCGTCTAGAGCCTTTGCATTGAGGGCTTTCTGAAAATGGCTGTGGCGCTGAAGTTGCCTGTGAATGTGGAGTTGGTGGCATGTGAAACCCGCATGTGGAGCATTCGTTTGTGTGGGATGCTTTCCAAGCTTCATTTGATTCCTAGGCACTCAAAGGGCACTAAGCATAGAGTGTGAAAACTGAGTTTCCTTGAGAGCTGCTTGGAAGCCTGATGGTGTGTGAAGTTAGTGAGCCAAATGGAGTTGTTCTCCCACAAGAACCACTCGGCTGATCCTTCTTCAATATGCCCTTCACCAACATGCAGTGTTTTCTTGATTGAATTAGCTCTCACACCAATATTTGCGTCTAGAGCCTTTGCATTGAGGGCTATCTGAAAACGGCTGTGGCGCTGAAGTTGCCTGTGAATGTGGAGTTGGTTTCATGTGAAACCCGCATGTGGAGCATTCGTTTGTGTGGGATGCTGACCAAGCTTCATTTCAGTCCTAGGCACACAAAGAGCACTAAGCATAGAGTGTGAAAACTGAGTTTCCTTGAGAGCTGCTTGGAAGCCTGATGGTGTGTGAAGTTAGTGAGCCAAATGGAGTTGTTCTCCCACAAGAACCACTCGGCTGATCCTTCTTCAATATGCCCTTCACCAACATGCAGTGTTTCCTTGATTGAATTAGCTCTCACACCAATATTTGCGTCTAGAGCCTTTGCATTGAGGGCTTTCTGAAAATGGCTGTGGCGCTGAAGTTGCCTGTGAATGTGGAGTTGGTGGCATGTGAAACCCGCATGTGGAGCATTCGTTTGTGTGGGATGCTCTACCAGGTTCATTCCTAGATAATTCACTCAAAGGGCACTAAGCATAGAGTGTTAAAACTGAGTTTCCTTGAGAGCTGCTTGGCAGCCTGATGATGTGTGAAGTTAGTGAGCCAAATGGAGTTGTTCTCCCACAAGAACCACTCGGCTGATCCTTCTTCAATATGCCCTTCACCAACATGCAGTGTTTCCTTGATTGAATTAGCTCTCACACCAATATTTGCTTCTAGAGCCTTTGCATTGAGGGCTTTCTGAAAATGGCTGTGGCGCTGAAGTTGCCTGTGAATGTGGAGTTGGTGGCATGTGAAACCCGCATGTGGAGCATTCGTTTGTGTGGGATGCTCTCCAAGCTTCATTTGATTCCTAGGCACTCAAAGGGCACTAAGCATAGAGTGTGAAAACTGAGTTTCCTTGAGAGCTGCTTGGAAGCCTGATGGTGTGTGAAGTTAGTGAGCCAAATGGAGTTGTTCTCCCACAAGAACCACTCGGCTGATCCTTCTTCAATATGCCCTTCACCAACATGCAGTGTTTTCTTTATTGAATTAGCTCTCACACCAATATTTGCGTCTAGAGCCTTTGCATTGAGGGCTATCTGAAAACGGCTGTGGCGCTGAAGTTGCCTGTGAATGTGGAGTTGGTGGCATGTGAAACCCGCATGTGGAGCATTCGTTTGTGTGGGATGCTGACCAAGGTTCATTTCAGTCCTAGGCACACAAAGAGCACTAAGCATAGAGTGTGAAAACTGAGTTTCCTTGAGAGCTGCTTGGAAGCCTGATGGTGTGTGAAGTTAGTGAGCCAAATGGAGTTGTTCTCCCACAAGAACCACTCGGATGATCCTTCTTCAATATGCCCTTCACCAACATGCAGTGTTTCCTTGATTGAATTAGCTCTCACACAAATATTTGCGTCTAGAGCCTTTGCATTGAGGGCTATCTGAAAACGGCTGTGGCGCTGAATTTGCCTGTGAATGTGGAGTTGGTGGCATGTGAAACCCGCATGTGGAGCATTCCTTTATGGGGGATGCTCTACCAGGTTCATTCCTAGATAATGCACTCAAAGGGCACTAAGCATAGAGTGTGAAAACTGAGTTTCCTTGAGAGCTGCTTGGAAGCCTGATGGTGTGTGAAGTTAGTGAGCCAAATGGAGTTGTTCTCCCACAAGAACCACTCGGCTGATCCTTCTTCAATATGCCCTTCACCAACATGCAGTGTTTCCTTGATTGAATTAGCTCTCACACCAATATTTGCGTCTAGAGCCTTTGCATTGAGGGCTATCTGAAAACGGCTGTGGCGCTGAAGTTGCCTGTGAATGTGGAGTTGGTGGCATGTGAAACCCGCATGTGGAGCATTCGTTTGTGTGGGATGCTCTACCAGGTTCATTCCTAGATAATGCACTCAAAGGGCACTAAGCATAGAGTGTGAAAACTGAGTTTCCTTGAGAGCTGCTTGGAAGCCTGATGGTGTGTGAAGTTAGTGAGCCACATGGAGTTGTTCTCCCAAAAGAACCACTCGGCTGATCCTTCTTCTATATGCCCTTCACCAACATGCAGTGT
The DNA here is from genome assembly GCF_030435755.1 of Ochotona princeps. Classification (NCBI taxonomy): domain Eukaryota; kingdom Metazoa; phylum Chordata; class Mammalia; order Lagomorpha; family Ochotonidae; genus Ochotona; species Ochotona princeps. The sequence goes on from NW_026701635.1 coordinate 42,760, forward strand.
TTCCTTGATTGAATTAGCTCTCACACCAATATTTGCGTCTAGAGCCTTTGCATTGAGGGCTATCTGAAAACGGCTGTGGCGCTGAAGTTGCCTGTGAATGTGGAGTTGGTGGCATGTGAAACCCGCATGTGGAGGATTCGTTTATGTGGGATGCTCTCCAAGCTTCATATCCTTACTAGGCACTCAAAGGGCACTAAGCATAGAGTGTGAAAACTGAGTTTCCTTGAGAGCTGCTTGGAAGCCTGATGGTGTGTGAAGTTAGTGAGCCAAATGGAGTTGTTCTCCCACAAGAACCACTCGGCTGATACTTCTTCAATATGCCCTTCACCAACATGCAGCGTTTCCTTGATTGAATTAGCTCTCACACCAATATTTGCGTCTAGAGCCTTTGCATTGAGGGCTATCTGAAAACGGCTGTGGCGCTGAAGTTGCCTGTGAATGTGGAGTGTGTGTAATGGCATGTGAAACCCGCATGTGGAGCATTCGTTTATGTGGGATGATCTCCAAGCACCATTTCAGTCCTGGGCACTCAAAGGGCACTAAGCATAGAGTGTGAAAACTGAGTTTCCTTGAGAGCTGCTTGGAAGCCTGATGGTGTGTGAAGTTAGTGAGCCAAATGGAGTTGTTCTCCCACAAGAACCACTCGGCTGATCCTTCTTCAATATGCCCTTAACCAACATGCATTGTTTCCTTGATTGAATTAGCTCTCACACCAATATTTGCGTCTAGAGCCTTTGCATTGAGGGCTATCTGAAAATGACTGTGGCGCTGAAGTTGCCTGTGAATGTGGAGTTGGTGGCATGTGATTCCCGCATGTGGAGCATTCGTACGTGTGTGATCCTCTACCGTGTTCATTCCTAGATAATGCACTCAAAGGGCACTAAGCATAGAGTGTGAAAACTGAGTTTCCTTGAGAGCTGCTTGGAAGCCTGATGGTGTGTGAAGTTAGTGAGCCACATGGAGTTGTTCTCCCACAAGAACCACTCGGCTGATCCTTCTTCAATATGCCCTTCACCAACATGCAGTGTTTCCTTGATTGAATTAGCTCTCACACCAATATTTGCGTCTAGAGCCTTTGCATTGAGGGCTATCTGAAAACGGCTGTGGCGCTGAAGTTGCCTGTGAATGTGGAGTTGGTGGCATGTGAAACCCGCATGTGGAGCATTCGTTTGTGTGGGATGCTCTACCAGGTTCATTGCTAGATAATGCACTCAAAGGGCACTAAGCATAGAGTGTGAAAACTGAGTTTCCTTGAGAGCTGCTTGGAAGCCTGATGGTTGTGAAGTTAGTGAGCCAAATGGAGTTGTTCTCCCACAGGAACCACTCGGCTGATCCTTCTTCTATATGCCCTTCACCAACATGCAGTGTTTCCTTGATTGAATTAGCTCTCACACCAATATTTGCGTCTAGAGCCTTTGCTTTGAGGGCTATCTGAAAACGGCTGTGGCGCTGAAGTTGCCTGTGAATGTGGAGTTGGTGGCATGTGAAACCCGCATGTGGAGCATTCGTTTGTGTGGGATGCTCTACCAGGTTCATTCCTAGATAATGCACTCAAAGGGCACTAAGCATAGAGTGTGAAAACTGAGTTTCCTTGAGAGCTGCTTGGAAGCCTGATGGTGTGTGAAGTTAGTGAGCCACATGGAGTTGTTCTCCCACAAGAACCACTCGGCTGATCCTTCTTCAATATGCCCTTCACCAACATGCAGTGTTTCCTTGATTGAATTAGCTCTCACACCAATATTTGCGTCTAGAGCCTTTGCATTGAGGGCTATCTGAAAACGGCTGTGGCGCTGAAGTTGCCTGTGAATGTGGAGGTGGTGGCATGTGAAACCCGCATGTGGAGCATTCGTTTATGTGGGATGCTCTCCAAGCTTCATATCCTTACTAGGCACTCAAAGGGCACTAAGCATAGAGTGTGAAAACTGAGTTTCCTTGAGAGCTGCTTGGAAGCCTGATGGTGTGTGAAGTTAGTGAGCCAAATGGAGTTGTTCTCCCACAAGAACCACTCGGCTGATGCTTCTTCAATATGCCCTTCACCAACATGCAGCGTTTCCTTGATTGAATTAGCTCTCACACCAATATTTGCGTCTAGAGCCTTTGCATTGAGGGCTATCTGAAAACGGCTGTGGCGCTGAAGTTGCCTGTGAATGTGGAGTTGGTGGCATGTGAAACTCGCATGTGGAGCATTCGTTTATGTGGGATGCTCTCCAAGCATCATTTCAGTCCTGGGCACTCAAAGGGCACTAAGCATAGAGTGTGAAAACTGAGTTTCCTTGAGAGCTGCTTGGAAGCCTGATGGTGTGTGAAGTTAGTGAGCCAAATGGAGTTGTTCTCCAACAAGAACCACTCGGCTGATCCTTCTTCAATATGCCCTTAACCAACATGCATTGTTTCCTTGATTGAATTAGCTCTCACACCAATATTTGCGTCTAGAGCCTTTGCATTGAGGGCTATCTGAAAACGACTGTGGAGCTGAAGTTGCCTGTGAATGTGGAGTTGGTGGCATGTGAAACCCGCATGTGGAGCATTCGTTTGTGTGTAATGCTCTACCATGTTCATTCCTAGATAATGCACTCAAAGGGCACTAAGCATAGAGTGTGAAAACTGAGTTTCCTTGAGAGCTGCTTGGAAGCCTGATGGTGTGTGAAGTTAGTGAGCCAAATGGAGTTGTTCTCCCACAAGAACCACTCGGCTGATCCTTCTTCAATATGCCCTTCACCAACATACCGTGTTTTCTTGATTGAATTAGCTCTCACACCAATATTTGCGTCTAGAGCCTTTGCATTGAGGGCTATCTGAAAACGGCTGTGGCGCTGAAGTTGCCTGTGAATGTGGAGTTGGTGGCATGTGAAACCCGCATGTGGAGCATTCGTTTGTGTGGGATGCTCTACCATGTTCATTCCTAGATAATGCACTCAAAGGGCACTAAGCATAGAGTGTGAAAACTGAGTTTCCTTGAGAGCTGCTTGGAAGCCTGATGGTGTGTGAAGTTAGTGAGCCAAATGGAGTTGTTCTCCCACAAGAACCACTCGGCTGATCCTTCTTCAATATGCCCTTCACCAACATGCAGTGTTTTCTTGATTGAATTAGCTCTCACACCAATATTTGCGTCTAGAGCCTTTGCATTGAGGGCTATCTGAAAACGGCTGTGGCGCTGAAGTTGCCTGTGAATGTGGAGTTGGTGGCATGTGAATCCCGCATGTGGAGCATTCGTTTATTTGGGATGCTCTCCAAGCTTCATTTCAGTCCTAGGCACTCAAAGGGCACTAAGCATAGAGTGTGAAAACTGAGTTTCTTGAGAGCTGTTTGGAAGCCTGATGGTGTGTGAATTTAGGGACCTAAATGGAGTTGTTCTCCCACAAGAACCACTCGGCTGATCCTTCTTCAATATGCCCTTCACCAACATGCAGTGTTTCCTTGATTGAATTAGCTCTCACACCAATATTTGCGTCTAGAGCCTTTGCTTTGAGGGCTATCTGAAAACGGCTGTGGCGCTGAAGTTGCCTGTGAATGTGGAGTTGGTGGCATGTGAAACCCGCATGTGGAGCATTCGTTTGTGTGGGATGCTCTACCAGGTTCATTCCTAGATAATGCACTCAAAGGGCACTAAGCATAGAGTGTGAAAACTGAGTTTCCTTGAGAGCTGCTTGGAAGCCTGATGGTGTGTGAAGTTAGTGAGCCAAATGGAGTTGTTCTCCCACAAGAACCACTCGGCTGATCCTTCTTCAATATGCCCTTCACCAACATGCAGTGTTTCCTTGATTGAATTAGCTCTCACACCAATATTTGCGTCTAGAGCCTTTGCTTTGAGGGCTATCTGAAAACGGCTGTGGCGCTGAAGTTGCCTGTGAATGTGGAGTTGGTGGCATGTGAAACCCGCATGTGGAGCATTCGTTTGTGTGGGATGCTCTACCAGGTTCATTCCTAGATAATGCACTCAAAGGGCACTAAGCATAGAGTGTGAAAACTGAGTTTCCTTGAGAGCTGCTTGGAAGCCTGATGGTGTGTGAAGTTAGTGAGCCAAATGGAGTTGTTCTCCCACAAGAACCACTCGGCTGATCCTTCTTCAATATGCCCTTCACCAACATGCAGTGTTTCCTTGATTGAATTAGCTCTCACACCAATATTTGCGTCTAGAGCCTTTGCATTGAGGGCTATCTGAAAACGGCTGTGGCGCTGAAGTTGCCTGTGAATGTGGAGTTGGTGGCATGTGAATCCCGCATGTGGAGCATTCGTTTATTTGGGATGCTCTCCAAGCTTCATTTCAGTCCTAGGCACTCAAAGGGCACTAAGCATAGAGTGTGAAAACTGAGTTTCCTTGAGAGCTGCTTGGAAGCCTGATGGTGTGTCAATTTAGGGACCCAAATGGAGTTGTTCTCCCACAAGAACCACTCGGCTGATCCTTCTTCAATATGCCCTTCACCAACATGCAGTGTTTCCTTGATTGAATTAGCTCTCACACCAATATTTGCGTCTAGAGCCTTTGCTTTGAGGGCTATCTGAAAACGGCTGTGGCGCTGAAGTTGCCTGTGAATGTGGAGTTGGTGGCATGTGAAACCCGCATGTGGAGCATTCGTTTGTGTGGGATGCTCTACCATGTTCATTCCTAGATAACGCACTCAAAGGGCACTAAGCATAGAGTGTGAAAACTGAGTTTCCTTGAGAGCTGCTTGGAAGCCTGATGGTGTGTGAAGTTAGTGAGCCAAATGGAGTTGTTCTCCCACAAGAACCACTCGGCTGATCCTTCTTCAATATGCCCTTCACCAACATGCAGTGTTTTCTTGATTGAATTAGCTCTCACACCAATATTTGCGTCTAGAGCCTTTGCATTGAGGGCTATCTGAAAACGGCTGTGGCGCTGAAGTTGACTGTGAATGTGGAGTTGGTGGCATGTGAAACCCGCATGTGGAGCATTCCTTTATGTGGGATGCTCTACCAGGTTCATTTCAGTCCTAGCCATACAAAGGGCACTAAGCATAGAGTGTGAAAACTGAGTTTCCTTGAGAGCTGCTTGGAAGCCTGATGGTGTGTGAAGTTAGTGAGCCAAATGGAGTTGTTCTCCCACAAGAACCACTCGGCTGATCCTTCTTCAATATGCCCTTCACCAACATGCAGTGTTTTCTTGATTGAATTAGCTCTCACACCAATATTTGCGTCTAGAGCCTTTGCATTGAGGGCTATCTGAAAACGGCTGTGGCGCTGAAGTTGCCTGTGAATGTGGAGTTGGTTTCATGTGAAACCCGCATGTGGAGCATTCGTTTGTGTGGGATGCTGACCAAGCTTCATTTCAGTCCTAGGCACACAAAGAGCACTAAGCATAGAGTGTGAAAACTGAGTTTCCTTGAGAGCTGCTTGGAAGCCTGATGGTGTGTGAAGTTAGTGAGCCAAATGGAGTTGTTCTCCCACAAGAACCACTCGGCTGATCCTTCTTCAATATGCCCTTCACCAACATGCAGTGTTTCCTTGATTGAATTAGCTCTCACACCAATATTTGCGTCTAGAGCCTTTGCATTGAGGGCTTTCTGAAAATGGCTGTGGCGCTGAAGTTGCCTGTGAATGTGGAGTTGGTGGCATGTGAAACCCGCATGTGGAGCATTCGTTTGTGTGGGATGCTCTACCAGGTTCATTCCTAGATAATGCACTCAAAGGGCACTAAGCATAGAGTGTTAAAACTGAGTTTCCTTGAGAGCTGCTTGGCAGCCTGATGGTGTGTGAAGTTAGTGAGCCAAATGGAGTTGTTCTCCCACAAGAACCACTCGGCTGATCCTTCTTCAATATGCCCTTCACCAACATGCAGTGTTTCCTTGATTGAATTAGCTCTCACACCAATATTTGCTTCTAGAGCCTTTGCATTGAGGGCTTTCTGAAAATGGCTGTGGCGCTGAAGTTGCCTGTGAATGTGGAGTTGGTGGCATGTGAAACCCGCATGTGGAGCATTCGTTTGTGTGGGATGCTCTCCAAGCTTCATTTGATTCCTAGGCACTCAAAGGGCACTAAGCATAGAGTGTGAAAACTGAGTTTCCTTGAGAGCTGCTTGGAAGCCTGATGGTGTGTGAAGTTAGTGAGCCAAATGGAGTTGTTCTCCCACAAGAACCACTCGGCTGATCCTTCTTCAATATGCCCTTCACCAACATGCAGTGTTTTCTTTATTGAATTAGCTCTCACACCAATATTTGCGTCTAGAGCCTTTGCATTGAGGGCTATCTGAAAACGGCTGTGGCGCTGAAGTTGCCTGTGAATGTGGAGTTGGTGGCATGTGAAACCCGCATGTGGAGCATTCGTTTGTGTGGGATGCTGACCAAGGTTCATTTCAGTCCTAGGCACACAAAGAGCACTAAGCATAGAGTGTGAAAACTGAGTTTCCTTGAGAGCTGCTTGGAAGCCTGATGGTGTGTGAAGTTAGTGAGCCAAATGGAGTTGTTCTCCACAAGAACCACTCGGCTGATCCTTCTTCAATATGCCCTTCACCAACATGCAGTGTTTCCTTGATTGAATTAGCTCTCACACCAATATTTGCGTCTAGAGCCTTTGCTTTGAGGGCTATCTGAAAACGGCTGTGGCGCTGAAGTTGCCTGTGAATGTGGAGTTGGTGGCATGTGAAACCCGCATGTGGAGCATTCGTTTGTGTGGGATGCTCTACCAGGTTCATTTCAGTCCTAAGCATACAAAGGGCACTAAGCATAGAGTGTGAAAACTGAGTTTCCTTGAGAGCTGCTTGGAAGCCTGATGGTGTGTGAAGTTAGTGAGCCAAATGGAGTTGTTCTCCCACAAGAACCACTCGGCTGATCCTTCTTCAATATGCCCTTCACCAACATGCAGTGTTTCCTTGATTGAATTAGCTCTCACACCAATATTTGCGTCTAGAGCCTTTGCATTGAGGGCTATCTGAAAACGGCTGTGGCGCTGAATTTGCCTGTGAATGTGGAGTTGGTGGCATGTGAAACCCGCATGTGGAGCATTCCTTTATGGGGGATGCTCTACCAGGTTCATTCCTAGATAATGCACTCAAAGGGCACTAAGCATAGAGTGA
>NW_026701636.1:0-22989 GCF_030435755.1 Ochotona princeps
CCTAGGCACTCAAAAGGCACTAAGCATAGAGTGTGAAAACTGAGTTTCCTTGAGAGCTGCTTGGAAGCCTGATGGTGTGTGAAGTTAGTGAGCCAAATGGAGTTGTTCTCCCACAAGAACCACTCGGCTGATCCTTCTTCCATATGCCCTTCACCAACATGCAGTGTTTCCTTGATTGAATTAGCTCTCACACCAATATTTGCGTCTAGAGGCTTTGCATTGAGGGCTATCTGAAAACGGCTGTGGCGCTGAAGTTGCCTGTGAATGTGGAGTTGGTGGCATGTGAAACCCGCATGTGGAGCATTGGTTTGTGTGGGATGCTCTACCATGTTCATTCCTAGATAATGCACTCAAAGGGCACTAAGCATAGAGTGTGAAAACTGAGTTTCCTTGAGAGCTGCTTGGAAGCCTGATGGTGTGTGAAGTTAGTGAGCCAAATTGAGTTGTTCTCCCAAAAGAACCACTCGGCTGATCCTTCTTCAATATGCCCTTCACCAACATGCAATGTTTCCTTGATTGAATTAGCTCTCACACCAATATTTGCGTCTAGAGCCTTTGCATTGAGGGCTATCTGAAAACGGCTGTGGCGCTGAAGTTGCCTGTGAATGTGGAGTTGGTGGCATGTGAAACCCGCATGTGGAGCATTCGTTTGTGTGGGATGCTCACCAAGCTTCGTTTCAGTCCTAGGCACTCAAAAGGCACTAAGCATAGAGTGTGAAAACTGAGTTTCCTTGAGAGCTGCTTGGAAGCCTGATGGTGTGTGAAGTTAGTGAGCCAAATGGAGTTGTTCTCCCACAAGAACCACTCGGCTGATCCTTCTTCCATATGCCCTTCACCAACATGCAGTGTTTCCTTGATTGAATTAGCTCTCACACCAATATTTGCGTCTAGAGGCTTTGCATTGAGGGCTATCTGAAAACGGCTGTGGCGCTGAAGTTGCCTGTGAATGTGGAGTTGGTGGCATGTGAAACCCGCATGTGGAGCATTGGTTTGTGTGGGATGCTCTACCATGTTCATTCCTAGATAATGCACTCAAAGGGCACTAAGCATAGAGTGTGAAAACTGAGTTTCCTTGAGAGCTGCTTGGAAGCCTGATGGTGTGTGAAGTTAGTGAGCCAAATGGAGTTGTTCTCCCAAAAGAACCACTCGGCTGATCCTTCTTCAATATGCCCTTCACCAACATGCAATGTTTCCTTGATTGAATTAGCTCTCACACCAATATTTGCGTCTAGAGCCTTTGCATTGAGGGCTATCTGAAAACGGCTGTGGCGCTGAAGTTGCCTGTGAATGTGGAGTTGGTGGCATGTGAAACCCGCATGTGGAGCATTGGTTTGTGTGGGATGCTCTACCAGGTTCATTCCTAGATAATGCACTCAAAGGGCACTAAGCATAGAGTGTGAAAACTGAGTTTCCTTGAGAGCTGCTTGGAAGCCTGATGGTGTGTGAAGTTAGTGAGCCAAATGGAGTTTTTCTCCCACACAAACCACTCGGCTGATCCTTCTTCAATATGCCCTTCACCAACATGCAGTGTTTCCTTGATTGAATTAGCTCTCACACCAATATTTGCGTCTAGAGCCTTTGCATTGAGGGCTATCTGAAAAGGGCTGTGGCGCTGAAGTTGCCTGTGAATGTGGAGTTTGTGGCATGTGAAACCCGCATGTGGAGCATTCGTTTGTGTGGGATGCTCTACCAGGTTCATTCCTAGATAATGCACTCAAAGGGCACTAAGCATAGAGTGTGAAAAAGGAGTTTCCTTGAGAGCTGCTTGGAAGCCTGATGGTGTGTGAAGTTAGTGAGCCAAATGGAGTTGTTCTCCCACAAGAACCACTCGGTTGATCCTTCTTCAATATGCCCTTCACCAACATGCAGTGTTTCCTTGATTGAATTAGCTCTCACACCAATATTTGCGTCTAGAGCCTTTGCATTGAGGGCTATCTGAAAACGACTGTGGCGCTGAAGTTGCCTGTGAATGTGGAGTTGTTGGCATGTGAAACCCGCATGTGGAGCATTCGTTTGTGTGGGATGCTCACCAAGCTTCGTTTCAGTCCTAGGCACTCAAAAGGCACTAAGCATAGAGTGTGAAAACTGAGTTTCCTTGAGAGCTGCTTGGAAGCCTGATGGTGTGTGAAGTTAGTGAGCCAAATGGAGTTGTTCTCCCACAAGAACCACTCGGCTGATCCTTCTTCCATATGCCCTTCACCAACATGCAGTGTTTCCTTGATTGAATTAGCTCTCACACCAATATTTGCGTCTAGAGGCTTTGCATTGAGGGCTATCTGAAAACGGCTGTGGCGCTGAAGTTGCCTGTGAATGTGGAGTTGGTGGCATGTGAAACCCGCATGTGGAGCATTGGTTTGTGTGGGATGCTCTACCATGTTCATTCCTAGATAATGCACTCAAAGGGCACTAAGCATAGAGTGTGAAAACTGAGTTTCCTTGAGAGCTGCTTGGAAGCCTGATGGTGTGTGAAGTTAGTGAGCCAAATTGAGTTGTTCTCCCAAAAGAACCACTCGGCTGATCCTTCTTCAATATGCCCTTCACCAACATGCAATGTTTCCTTGATTGAATTAGCTCTCACACCAATATTTGCGTCTAGAGGCTTTGCATTGAGGGCTATCTGAAAACGGCTGTGGCGCTGAAGTTGCCTGTGAATGTGGAGTTGGTGGCATGTGAAACCCGCATGTGGAGCATTCGTTTGTGTGGGATGCTCTACCAGGTTCATTCCTAGATAATGCACTCAAAGGGCACTAAGCATAGAGTGTGAAAACTGAGTTTCCTTGAGAGCTGCTTGGAAGCCTGATGGTGTGTGACGTTAGTGAGCCAAATGGAGTTGTTCTGCCACAAGAACCACTCGGTTGATCCTTCTTCAATATGCCCTTCACCAACATGCAGTGTTTTCTTGATTGAATTAGCTCTCACACCAATATTTGCGTCTAGAGCCTTTGCATTGAGGGCTATCTGAAAACGGCTGTGGCGCTGAAATTGCCTGTGAATGTGGAGTTGGTGGCATGTGAAACCCGCATGTGGAGCATTCGTTTGTGTGGGATGCTCACCAAGCTTTGTTTCAGTCCTAGGCACTCAAAAGGCACTAAGCATAGAGTGTGAAAACTGAGTTTCCTTGAGAGCTGCTTGGAAGCCTGATGGTGTGTGAAGTTAGTGAGCCAAATGGAGTTGTTCTCCCACAAGAACCACTCGGCCGATCCTTCTTCAATATGCCCTTCACCAACATGCAATGTTTCCTTGATTGAATTAGCTCTCACACCAATATTTGCGTCTAGAGCCTTTGCATTGAGGGCTATCTGAAAACGGCTGTGGCGCTGAAGTTGCCTGTGAATGTGGAGTTGGTGGCATGTGAAACCCGCATGTGGAGCATTCGTTTGTGTGGGATGCTCTACCAGGTTCATTCCTAGATAATGCACTCAAAGGGCACTAAGCATAGAGTGTGAAAACTGAGTTTCCTTGAGAGCTGCTTGGAAGCCTGATGGTGTGTGAAGTTAGTGAGTCAAATGGAGTTGTTCTCCCACAAGAACCACTCGGCTGATCCTTCTTCAATATGCCTTTCACTAACATGCAGTGTTTCCTTGATTGAATTAGCTCTCACACCAATAATTGTGTCTAGAGCCTTTGCATTGAGAGCTATCTGAAAACGGCTGTGGCGCTGAAGTTGCCTGTGAATGTGGAGTTGGTGGCATGTGAAACCCGCATGTGGAGCATTCGTTTGTGTGGGATGCTCACCAAGCTTCATTTCAGTCCTAGGCACTCAAAGGGCACTAAGCATAGAGTGTGAAAACTGAGTTTCCTTGAGAGCTGCTTGGAAGCCTGATGGTGTGTGAAGTTAGTGAGCCAAATGGAGTTGTTCTCCCACAAGAACCACTCAGCTGATCCTTCTTCAATACGCCCTTCACCAACATGCAGTGTTTCCTTGTTTGAATTAGCTCTCACACCAATATTTGCGTCTAGAGCCTTTGCATTGAGGGCTATCTGAAAACGGCTGTGGCGCTGAAGTTGCCTGTGAATGTGGAGTTGGTTGCATGTGAAACCCACAGGTGGAGCATTGGTTTGTGTGGGATGCTCACCAAGCTTCATTTCAGTCCTAGGCACTCAAAGGGCACTAAGTATAGAGTGTGAAAACTGAGTTTCCTTGAGAGCTGCTTGGAAGCCTGATGGTGTGTGAAGTTAGTGAGCCAAATGGAGTTGTTCTCCCACAAGAACCACTCGGCTGATCCTTCTTCAATATGCCCTTCACCAACATGCAGTGTTTCCTTGATTGAATTAGCTCTCACACCAATATTTGCGTCTAGAGCCTTTGCATTGAGGGCTATCTGAAAACGGCTGTGGCGCTGAAGTTGCCTGTCAATGTGGAGTTGGTGGCATGTGAAACCCGCATGTGGAGCATTCGTTTGTGTGGGATGCTCTACCAGGTTCATTCCTAGATAATGCACTCAAAGGGCACTAAGCATAGAGTGTGAAAACTGAGTTTCCTTGAGAGCTGCTTGGAAGCCTGATGGTGTGTGAAGTTAGTGAGCCAAATGGAGTTGTTCTCCCACAAGAACCACTCGGCTGATCCTTCTTCAATATGCCCTTCACCAACATGCAGTGTTTCCTTGTTTGAATTAGCTCTCACACCAATATTTGCGTCTAGAGCCTTTGCATTGAGGGCTATCTGAAAACGGCTGTGGCGCTGAAGTTGCCTGTGAATGTGGAGTTGGTGGCATGTGAAACCCGCATGTGGAGCATTCGTTTGTGTGGGATGCTCTACCAGGTTTATTCCTAGATAATGCACTCAAAGGGCACTAAGCATAGAGTGTGAAAACGGAGTTTCCTTGAGAGCTGCTTGGAAGCCTGATGGTGTGTGAAGTTAGTGACCCAAATGGAGTTGTTCTCCCACAAGAACCACTCGGCTGATCCTTCTTCAATATGCCCTTCACCAACATGCAGTGTTTCCTTGTTTGAATTAGCTCTCACACCAATATTTGCGTCTAGAGCCTTTGCATTGAGGGCTATCTGAAAAGGGCTGTGGCGCTGAAGTTGCCTGTGAATGTGGAGTTGGTGGCATGTGAAACCCGCATGTGGAGCATTCGTTTGTGTGGGATGCTCACCAATCTTCATTTCAGTCCTAGGCACTCAAAGGGCACTAAGCATAGAGTGTGAAAACTGAGTTTCCTTGAGAGCTGCTTGGAAGCCTGATGGTGTGTGAAGTTAGTGAGCCAAATGGAGTTGTTCTCCCACAAGAACCACTCGGCTGATCCTTCTTCAATATGCCCTTCACCAACATGCAGTGTTTCCTTGTTTGAATTAGCTCTCACACCAATATTTGCGTCTAGAGCCTTTGCATTGAGGGCTATCTGAAAACGGCTGTGGCGCTGAAGTTGCCTGTGAATGTGGAGTTGGTGGCATGTGAAACCCGCATGTGGAGCATTGGTTTGTGTGGGATGCTCTACCAGGTTCATTCCTAGATAATGCACTCAAAGGGCACTAAGCATAGAGTGTGAAAACTGAGTTTCCTTGAGAGCTGCTTGGAAGCCTGATGGTGTGTGAAGTTAGTGAGCCAAATGGAGTTTTTCTCCCACACAAACCACTCGGCTGATCCTTCTTCAATATGCCCTTCACCAACATGCAGTGTTTCCTTGATTGAATTAGCTCTCACACCAATATTTGCGTCTAGAGCCTTTGCATTGAGGGCTATCTGAAAAGGGCTGTGGCGCTGAAGTTGCCTGTGAATGTGGAGTTGGTGGCATGTGAAACCCGCATGTGGAGCATTCGTTTGTGTGGGATGCTCTACCAGCTTCATTTCAGTCCTAGGCACTCAAAGGGCACTAAGCATGGAGTGTGAAAACTGAGTTTCCTTGAGAGCTGCTTGAAAGCCTGATGGTGTGTGAAGTTAGTGAGCCAAATGGAGTTGTTCTCCCACAAGAACCACTCGGCTGATCCTTCTTCAATATGCCCTTCACCAACATGCAATGTTTCCTTGATTGAATTAGCTCTCACACCAATATTTGCGTCTAGAGCCTTTGCATTGAGGGCTATCTGAAAACGGCTGTGGCGCTGAAGTTGCCTGTGAATGTGGAGTTGGTAGCATGTGAAACCCGCATGTGGAGCATTCGTTTGTGTGGGATGCTCTACCAGGTTCATTCCTAGATAATGCACTCAAAGGGCACTAAGCATAGAGTGTGAAAAAGGAGTTTCCTTGAGAGCTGCTTGGAAGCCTGATGGTGTGTGAAGTTAGTGAGCCAAATGGAGTTGTTCTCCCACAAGAACCACTCGGTTGATCCTTCTTCAATATGCCCTTCACCAACATGCAGTGTTTCCTTGATTGAATTAGCTCTCACACCAATATTTGCGTCTAGAGCCTTTGCATTGAGGGCTATCTGAAAACGACTGTGGCGCTGAAGTTGCCTGTGAATGTGGAGTTGTTGGCATGTGAAACCCGCATGTGGAGCATTCGTTTGTGTGGGATGCTCACCAAGCTTCGTTTCAGTCCTAGGCACTCAAAAGGCACTAAGCATAGAGTGTGAAAACTGAGTTTCCTTGAGAGCTGCTTGGAAGCCTGATGGTGTGTGAAGTTAGTGAGCCAAATGGAGTTGTTCTCCCACAAGAACCACTCGGCTGATCCTTCTTCCATATGCCCTTCACCAACATGCAGTGTTTCCTTGATTGAATTAGCTCTCACACCAATATTTGCGTCTAGAGGCTTTGCATTGAGGGCTATCTGAAAACGGCTGTGGCGCTGAAGTTGCCTGTGAATGTGGAGTTGGTGGCATGTGAAACCCGCATGTGGAGCATTGGTTTGTGTGGGATGCTCTACCAGGTTCATTCCTAGATAATGCACTCAAAGGGCACTAAGCATAGAGTGTGAAAACTGAGTTTCCTTGAGAGCTGCTTGGAAGCCTGATGGTGTGTGAAGTTAGTGAGCCAAATTGAGTTGTTCTCCCAAAAGAAACACTCGGCTGATCCTTCTTCAATATGCCCTTCACCAACATGCAATGTTTCCTTGATTGAATTAGCTCTCACACCAATATTTGCGTCTAGAGCCTTTGCATTGAGGGCTATCTGAAAACGGCTGTGGCGCTGAAGTTGCCTGTGAATGTGGAGTTGGTGGCATGTGAAACCCGCATGTGGAGCATTCGTTTGTGTGGGATGCTCACCAAGCTTCGTTTCAGTCCTAGGCACTCAAAAGGCACTAAGCATAGAGTGTGAAAACTGAGTTTCCTTGAGAGCTGCTTGGAAGCCTGATGGTGTGTGAAGTTAGTGAGCCAAATGGAGTTGTTCTCCCACAAGAACCACTCAGCTGATCCTTCTTCCATATGCCCTTCACCAACATGCAGTGTTTCCTTGATTGAATTAGCTCTCACACCAATATTTGCGTCTAGAGGCTTTGCATTGAGGGCTATCTGAAAACGGCTGTGGCGCTGAAGTTGCCTGTGAATGTGGAGTTGGTGGCATGTGAAACCCGCATGTGGAGCATTGGTTTGTGTGGGATGCTCTACCATGTTCATTCCTAGATAATGCACTGAAAGGGCACTAAGCATAGAGTGTGAAAACTGAGTTTCCTTGAGAGCTGCTTGGAAGCCTGATGGTGTGTGAAGTTAGTGAGCCAAATTGAGTTGTTCTCCCAAAAGAACCACTCGGCTGATCCTTCTTCAATATGCCCTTCACCAACATGCAATGTTTCCTTGATTGAATTAGCTCTCACACCAATATTTGCGTCTAGAGCCTTTGCATTGAGGGCTATCTGAAAACGGCTGTGGCGCTGAAGTTGCCTGTGAATGTGGAGTTGGTGGCATGTGAAACCCGCATGTGGAGCATTGGTTTGTGTGGGATGCTCTACCAGGTTCATTCCTAGATAATGCACTCAAAGGGCACTAAGCATAGAGTGTGAAAACTGAGTTTCCTTGAGAGCTGCTTGGAAGCCTGATGGTGTGTGAAGTTAGTGAGCCAAATGGAGTTTTTCTCCCACAAGAACCACTCGGCTGATCCTTCTTCAATATGCCCTTCACCAACATGCAGTGTTTCCTTGATTGAATTAGCTCTCACACCAATATTTGCGTCTAGAGCCTTTGCATTGAGGGCTATCTGAAAAGGGCTGTGGCGCTGAAGTTGCCTGTGAATGTGGAGTTTGTGGCATGTGAAACCCGCATGTGGAGCATTCGTTTGTGTGGGATGCTCTACCAGCTTCATTTCAGTCCTAGGCACTCAAAGGGCACTAAGCATGGAGTGTGAAAACTGAGTTTCCTTGAGAGCTGCTTGAAAGCCTGATGGTGTGTGAAGTTAGTGAGCCAAATGGAGTTGTTCTCCCACAAGAACCACTCGGCTGATCCTTCTTCAATATGCCCTTCACCAACATGCAATGTTTCCTTGATTGAATTAGCTCTCACACCAATATTTGCGTCTAGAGCCTTTGCATTGAGGGCTATCTGAAAACGGCTGTGGCGCTGAAGTTGCCTGTGAATGTGGAGTTGGTAGCATGTGAAACCCGCATGTGGAGCATTCGTTTGTGTGGGATGCTCTACCAGGTTCATTCCTAGATAATGCACTCAAAGGGCACTAAGCATAGAGTGTGAAAAAGGAGTTTCCTTGAGAGCTGCTTGGAAGCCTGATGGTGTGTGAAGTTAGTGAGCCAAATGGAGTTGTTCTCCCACAAGAACCACTCGGTTGATCCTTCTTCAATATGCCCTTCACCAACATGCAGTGTTTCCTTGATTGAATTAGCTCTCACACCAATATTTGCGTCTAGAGCCTTTGCATTGAGGGCTATCTGAAAACGACTGTGGCGCTGAAGTTGCCTGTGAATGTGGAGTTGTTGGCATGTGAAACCCGCATGTGGAGCATTCGTTTGTGTGGGATGCTCACCAAGCTTCGTTTCAGTCCTAGGCACTCAAAAGGCACTAAGCATAGAGTGTGAAAACTGAGTTTCCTTGAGAGCTGCTTGGAAGCCTGATGGTGTGTGAAGTTAGTGAGCCAAATGGAGTTGTTCTCCCACAAGAACCACTCGGCTGATCCTTCTTCCATATGCCCTTCACCAACATGCAGTGTTTCCTTGATTGAATTAGCTCTCACACCAATATTTGCGTCTAGAGGCTTTGCATTGAGGGCTATCTGAAAACGGCTGTGGCGCTGAAGTTGCCTGTGAATGTGGAGTTGGTGGCATGTGAAACCCGCATGTGGAGCATTGGTTTGTGTGGGATGCTCTACCATGTTCATTCCTAGATAATGCACTCAAAGGGCACTAAGCATAGAGTGTGAAAACTGAGTTTCCTTGAGAGCTGCTTGGAAGCCTGATGGTGTGTGAAGTTAGTGAGCCAAATTGAGTTGTTCTCCCAAAAGAACCACTCGGCTGATCCTTCTTCAATATGCCCTTCACCAACATGCAATGTTTCCTTGATTGAATTAGCTCTCACACCAATATTTGCGTCTAGAGCCTTTGCATTGAGGGCTATCTGAAAACGGCTGTGGCGCTGAAGTTGCCTGTGAATGTGGAGTTGGTGGCATGTGAAACCCGCATGTGGAGCATTCGTTTGTGTGGGATGCTCTACCAGGTTCATTCCTAGATAATGCACTCAAAGGGCACTAAGCATAGAGTGTGAAAACTGAGTTTCCTTGAGAGCTGCTTGGAAGCCTGATGGTGTGTGACGTTAGTGAGCCAAATGGAGTTGTTCTGCCACAAGAACCACTCGGTTGATCCTTCTTCAATATGCCCTTCACCAACATGCAGTGTTTTCTTGATTGAATTAGCTCTCACACCAATATTTGCGTCTAGAGCCTTTGCATTGAGGGCTATCTGAAAACGGCTGTGGCGCTGAAATTGCCTGTGAATGTGGAGTTGTTGGCATGTGAAACCCGCATGTGGAGCATTCGTTTGTGTGGGATGCTCACCAAGCTTTGTTTCAGTCCTAGGCACTCAAAAGGCACTAAGCATAGAGTGTGAAAACTGAGTTTCCTTGAGAGCTGCTTGGAAGCCTGATGGTGTGTGAAGTTAGTGAGCCAAATGGAGTTGTTCTCCCACAAGAACCACTCGGCCGATCCTTCTTCAATATGCCCTTCACCAACATGCAATGTTTCCTTGATTGAATTAGCTCTCACACCAATATTTGCGTCTAGAGCCTTTGCATTGAGGGCTATCTGAAAACGGCTGTGGCGCTGAAGTTGCCTGTGAATGTGGAGTTGGTGGCATGTGAAACCCGCATGTGGAGCATTCGTTTGTGTGGGATGCTCTACCAGGTTCATTCCTAGATAATGCACTCAAAGGGCACTAAGCATAGAGTGTGAAAACTGAGTTTCCTTGAGAGCTGCTTGGAAGCCTGATGGTGTGTGAAGTTAGTGAGTCAAATGGAGTTGTTCTCCCACAAGAACCACTCGGCTGATCCTTCTTCAATATGCCTTTCACTAACATGCAGTGTTTCCTTGATTGAATTAGCTCTCACACCAATAATTGTGTCTAGAGCCTTTGCATTGAGAGCTATCTGAAAACGGCTGTGGCGCTGAAGTTGCCTGTGAATGTGGAGTTGGTGGCATGTGAAACCCGCATGTGGAGCATTCGTTTGTGTGGGATGCTCACCAAGCTTCATTTCAGTCCTAGGCACTCAAAGGGCACTAAGCATAGAGTGTGAAAACTGAGTTTCCTTGAGAGCTGCTTGGAAGCCTGATGGTGTGTGAAGTTAGTGAGCCAAATGGAGTTGTTCTCCCAAAAGAACCACTCGGCTGATCCTTCTTCAATATGCCCTTCACCAACATGCAGTGTTTCCTTGATTGAATTAGCTCTCACACCAATATTTGCGTCTAGAGCCTTTGCATTGAGGGCTATCTGAAAACGGCTGTGGCACTGAAGTTGCCTGTGAATGTGGAGTTGGTGGCATGTGAAACCCGCATGTGAAGCATTCGTTTGTGTGGGATGCTCTACCAGGTTCATTCCTAGATAATGCACTCAAAGGGCACTAAGCATAGAGTGTGAAAACTGAGTTTCCTTGAGAGCTGCTTGGAAGCCTGATGGTGTGTGAAGTTAGTGAGCCAAATTGAGTTGTTCTCCCACAAGAACCACTCGGCTGATCCTTCTTCAATATGCCCTTCACCAACATGCAATGTTTCCTTGATTGAATTAGCTCTCACACCAATATTTGCGTCTAGAGCCTTTGCATTGAGGGCTATCTGAAAACGGCTGTGGCGCTGAAGTTGCCTGTGAATGTGGAGTTGGTGGCATGTGAAACCCGCATGTGGAGCATTCGTTTGTGTGGGATGCTCTACCAGGTTCATTCCTAGTAATGCACTCAAAGGGCACTAAGCATAGAGTGTGAAAACTGAGTTTCCTTGAGAGCTGCTTGGAAGCCTGATGGTGTGTGACGTTAGTGAGCCAAATGGAGTTGTTCTGCCACAAGAACCACTCGGTTGATCCTTCTTCAATATGCCCTTCACCAACATGCAGTGTTTCCTTGATTGAATTAGCTCTCACACCAATATTTGCGTCTAGAGCCTTTGCATTGAGGGCTATCTGAAAACGGCTGTGGCGCTGAAGTTGCCTGTGAATGTGGAGTTGTTGGCATGTGAAACCCGCATGTGGAGCATTCGTTTGTGTGGGATGCTCACCAAGCTTTGTTTCAGTCCTAGGCACTCAAAAGGCACTAAGCATAGAGTGTGAAAACTGAGTTTCCTTGAGAGCTGCTTGGAAGCCTGATGGTGTGTGAAGTTAGTGAGCCAAATGGAGTTGTTCTCCCACAAGAACCACTCGGCCGATCCTTCTTCAATATGCCCTTCACCAACATGCAATGTTTCCTTGATTGAATTAGCTCTCACACCAATATTTGCGTCTAGAGCCTTTGCATTGAGGGCTATCTGAAAACGGCTGTGGCGCTGAAGTTGCCTGTGAATGTGGAGTTGGTGGCATGTGAAACCCGCATGTGGAGCATTCGTTTGTGTGGGATGCTCTACCAGGTTCATTCCTAGATAATGCACTCAAAGGGCACTAAGCATAGAGTGTGAAAACTGAGTTTCCTTGAGAGCTGCTTGGAAGCCTGATGGTGTGTGAAGTTAGTGAGTCAAATGGAGTTGTTCTCCCACAAGAACCACTCGGCTGATCCTTCTTCAATATGCCTTTCACTAACATGCAGTGTTTCCTTGATTGAATTAGCTCTCACACCAATATTTGTGTCTAGAGCCTTTGCATTGAGAGCTATCTGAAAACGGCTGTGGCGCTGAAGTTGCCTGTGAATGTGGAGTTGGTGGCATGTGAAACCCGCATGTGGAGCATTCGTTTGTGTGGGATGCTCACCAAGCTTCATTTCAGTCCTAGGCACTCAAAGGGCACTAAGCATAGAGTGTGAAAACTGAGTTTCCTTGAGAGCTGCTTGGAAGCCTGATGGTGTGTGAAGTTAGTGAGCCAAATGGAGTTGTTCTCCCACAAGAACCACTCGGCTGATCCTTCTTCAATATGCCCTTCACCAACATGCAGTGTTTCCTTGATTGAATTAGCTCTCACAACAATATTTGCGTCTAGAGCCTTTGCATTGAGGGCTATCTGAAAACGGCTGTGGCGCTGAAGTTGCCTGTGAATGTGGAGTTGGTGGCATGTGAAACCCGCATGTGGAGCATTCGTTTGTGTGGGATGCTCTACCAGGTTCATTCCTAGTAATGCACTCAAAGGGCACTAAGCATAGAGTGTGAAAACTGAGTTTCCTTGAGAGCTGCTTGGAAGCCTGATGGTGTGTGAAGTTAGTGAGCCAAATGGAGTTGTTCTCCCACAAGAACCACTCGGCTGATCCTTCTTCAATATGCCCTTCACCAACATGCAGTGTTTCCTTGATTGAATTAGCTCTCACACCAATATTTGCGTCTA
This sequence comes from Ochotona princeps, assembly GCF_030435755.1. NCBI lineage: Eukaryota > Metazoa > Chordata > Mammalia > Lagomorpha > Ochotonidae > Ochotona > Ochotona princeps. Next base: position 12,824 of record NW_026701636.1, read on the forward strand.
GAGCCTTTGCATTGAGGGCTATCTGAAAACGGTTGTGGCGCTGAAGTTGCCTGTGAATGTGGAGTTGGTTGCATGTGAACCCCGCATGTGGAGCATTGGTTTGTGTGGGATGCTCACCAAGCTTCATTTCAGTCCTAGGCACTCAAAGGGCACTAAGCATAGAGTGTGAAAACTGAGTTTCCTTGAGAGCTGCTTGGAAGCCTGATGGTGTGTGAAGTTAGTGAGCCAAATGGAGTTGTTCTCCCACAAGAACCACTCGGCTGATCCTTCTTCAATATGCCCTTCACCAACATGCAGTGTTTCCTTGATTGAATTAGCTCTCACACCAATATTTGCGTCTAGAGCCTTTGCATTGAGGGCTATCTGAAAACGGCTGTGGCGCTGAAGTTGCCTGTGAATGTGGAGTTGGTGGCATGTGAAACCCGCATGTGGAGCATTCGTTTGTGTGGGATGCTCTACCAGGTTCATTCCTAGATAATGCACTCAAAGGGCACTAAGCATAGAGTGTGAAAACTGAGTTTCCTTGAGAGCTGCTTGGAAGCCTGATGGTGTGTGAAGTTAGTGAGCCAAATGGAGTTGTTCTCCCACAAGAACCACTCGGCTGATCCTTCTTCAATATGCACTTCACCAACATGCAGTGTTTCCTTGATTGAATTAGCTCTCACACCAATATTTGCGTCTAGAGCCTTTGCATTGAGGGCTATCTGAAAACGGCTGTGGCGCTGAAGTTGCCTGTGAATGTGGAGTTGGTGGCATGTGAAACCCGCATTTGGAGCATTCGTTTGTGTGGGATGCTCACCAAGCTTCATTTCAGTCCTAGGCACTCAAAGGGCACTAACCATAGAGTGTGAAAACTGAGTTTCCTTGAGAGCTGCTTGGAAGCCTGATGGTGTGTGAAGTTAGTGAGCCCAATGGAGTTGTTCTCCCACAAGAACCACTCAGCTGATCCTTATTCAATATGCCCTTCACCAACATGCAGTGTTTCCTTGATTGAATTAGCTGTCACACCAATATTTGCGTCTAGAGCCTTTGCATTGAGGGCTATCTGAAAACGGCTGTGGCGCTGAAGTTGCCTGTGAATGTGGAGTTGGTGGCATGTGAAACCCGCATGTGGAGCATTCGTTTGTGTGGGATGCTCTACCAGGTTCATTCCTAGATAATGCACTCAAAGGGCACTAAGCATAGAGTGTGAAAACTGAGTTTCCTTGAGAGCTGCTTGGAAGCCTGATGGTGTGTGAAGTTAGTGAGCCAAATGGAGTTGTTCTCCCACAAGAACCACTCGGCTGATCCTTCTTCAATATGCCCTTCACCAACATGCAGTGTTTCCTTGATTGAATTAGCTCTCACACCAATATTTGCGTCTAGAGCCTTTGCATTGAGGGCTATCTGAAAAGGCCTGTGGCGCTGAAGTTGCCTGTGAATGTGGAGTTGGTTGCATGTGAACCCCGCATGTGGAGCATTGGTTTGTGTGGGATGCTCACCAAGCTTCATTTCAGTCCTAGGCACTCAAAGGGCACTAAGCATAGAGTGTGAAAACTGAGTTTCCTTGAGAGCTGCTTGGAAGCCTGATGGTGTGTGAAGTTAGTGAGCCAAATGGAGTTGTTCTCCCACAAGAACCACTCGGCTGATCCTTATTCAATATGCCCTTCACCAACATGCAGTGTTTCCTTGATTGAATTAGCTCTCACACCAATATTTGCGTCTAGAGCCTTTGCATTGAGGGCTATCTGAAAACGGCTGTGGCGCTGAAGTTGCCTGTGAATGTGGAGTTGGTGGCATGTGAAACCCGCATGTGGAGCATTCGTTTGTGTGGGATGCTCTACCAGGTTCATTCCTAGATAATGCACTCAAAGGGCACTAAGCATAGAGTGTGAAAACTGAGTTTCCTTGAGAGCTGCTTGGAAGCCTGATGGTGTGTGAAGTTAGTGAGCCAAATTGAGTTGTTCTCCCACAAGAACCACTCGGCTGATCCTTCTTCAATATGCCCTTCACCAACATGCAGTGTTTCCTTGATTGAATTAGCTCTCACACCAATATTTGCGTCTAGAGCCTTTGCATTGAGGGCTATCTGAAAACGGCTGTGGCGCTGAAGTTGCCTGTGAATGTGGAGTTGGTGGCATGTGAACCCCGCATTTGGAGCATTCGTTTGTGTGGGATGCTCACCAAGCTTCATTTCAGTCCTAGGCACTGAAAGGGCACTAACCATAGAGTGTGAAAACTGAGTTTCCTTGAGAGCTGCTTGGAAGCCTGATGGTGTGTGAAGTTAGTGAGCCAAATGGAGTTGTTCTCCCACAAGAACCACTCGGCTGATCCTTATTCAATATGCCCTTCACCAACATGCAGTGTTTCCTTGATTGAATTAGCTGTCACACCAATATTTGCGTCTAGAGCCTTTGCATTGAGGGCTATCTGAAAACGGCTGTGGCGCTGAAGTTGCCTGTGAATGTGGAGTTGGTGGCATGTGAAACCCGCATGTGGAGCATTCGTTTGTGTGGGATGCTCTACCAGGTTCATTCCTAGATAATGCACTCAAAGGGCACTAAGCATAGAGTGTGAAAACTGAGTTTCCTTGAGAGCTGCTTGGAAGCCTGATGGTGTGTGAAGTTAGTGAGCCAAATGGAGTTGTTCTCCCACAAGAACCACTCGGCTGATCCTTCTTCAATATGCCCTTCACCAACATGCAGTGTTTTCTTGATTGAATTAGCTCTCACACCAATATTTGCGTCTAGAGCCTTTGCATTGAGGGCTATCTGAAAACGGCTGTGGCGCTGAAGTTGCCTGTGAATGTGTAGTTGGTGGCATGTGAAACCCGCATGTGGAGCATTCGTTTGTGTGGGATGCTCTACCAGGTTCATTCCTAGATAATGCACTCAAAGGGCACTAAGCATAGAATGTGAAAACTGAGTTTCCTTGAGAGCTGCTTGGAAGCCTGATGGTGTGTGAAGTTAGTGAGCCCAATGGAGTTGTTCTCCCAAAAGAACCACTTGGTTGATCCTTCTTCAATATGCCCTTCACCAACATGCAGTGTTTCCTTGATTGAATTAGCTCTCACACCAATATTTGCGTCTAGAGCCTTTGCATTGAGGGCTATCTGAAAACGGCTGTGGCGCTGAAGTTGCCTGTGAATGTGGAGTTGTTGGCATGTGAAACCCGCATGTGGAGCATTCGTTTGTGTGGGATGCTCTACCAGGTTCATTTCAGTCCTAGGCACTCAAAGGGCACTAAGCATAGAGTGTGAAAACTGAGTTTCCTTGAGAGCTGCTTGGAAGCCTGATGGTGTGTGAAGTTAGTGAGCCAAATGGAGTTGTTCTCCCACAAGAACCACTCGGCTGATCCTTCTTCAATATGCCCTTCACCAACATGCAGTGTTTCCTTGATTGAATTAGCTCTCACACCAATATTTGCGTCTAGAGCCTTTGCATTGAGGGCTATCTGAAAACGGCTGTGGCGCTGAAGTTGCCTGTGAATGTGGAGTTGGTGGCATGTGAAACCCGCATGTGGAGCATTCGTTTGTGTGGGATGCTCTACCAGGTTCATTCCTAGTAATGCACTCAAAGGGCACTAAGCATAGAGTGTGAAAACTGAGTTTCCTTGAGAGCTGCTTGGAAGCCTGATGGTGTGTGAAGTTAGTGAGCCAAATGGAGTTGTTCTCCCACAAGAACCACTCGGCTGATCCTTCTTCAATATGCCCTTCACCAACATGCAGTGTTTCCTTGATTGAATTAGCTCTCACACCAATATTTGCGTCTAGAGCCTTTGCATTGAGGGCTATCTGAAAACGGTTGTGGCGCTGAAGTTGCCTGTGAATGTGGAGTTGGTTGCATGTGAACCCCGCATGTGGAGCATTGGTTTGTGTGGGATGCTCACCAAGCTTCATTTCAGTCCTAGGCACTCAAAGGGCACTAAGCATAGAGTGTGAAAACTGAGTTTCCTTGAGAGCTGCTTGGAAGCCTGATGGTGTGTGAAGTTAGTGAGCCAAATGGAGTTGTTCTCCCACAAGAACCACTCGGCTGATCCTTCTTCAATATGCCCTTCACCAACATGCAGTGTTTCCTTGATTGAATTAGCTCTCACACCAATATTTGCGTCTAGAGCCTTTGCATTGAGGGCTATCTGAAAACGGCTGTGGCGCTGAAGTTGCCTGTGAATGTGGAGTTGGTGGCATGTGAAACCCGCATGTGGAGCATTCGTTTGTGTGGGCTGCTCTACCAGGTTCATTCCTAGATAATGCACTCAAAGGGCACTAAGCATAGAGTGTGAAAACTGAGTTTCCTTGAGAGCTGCTTGGAAGCCTGATGGTGTGTGAAGTTAGTGAGCCAAATTGAGTTGTTCTCCCACAAGAACCACTCGGCTGATCCTTCTTCAATATGCCCTTCACCAACATGCAGTGTTTCCTTGATTGAATTAGCTCTCACACCAATATTTGCGTCTAGAGCCTTTGCATTGAGGGCTATCTGAAAACGGCTGTGGCGCTGAAGTTGCCTGTGAATGTGGAGTTGGTGGCATGTGAACCCCGCATTTGGAGCATTCGTTTGTGTGGGATGCTCACCAAGCTTCATTTCAGTCCTAGGCACTCAAAGGGCACTAACCATAGAGTGTGAAAACTGAGTTTCCTTGAGAGCTGCTTGGAAGCCTGATGGTGTGTGAAGTTAGTGAGCCCAATGGAGTTGTTCTCCCACAAGAACCACTCAGCTGATCCTTATTCAATATGCCCTTCACCAACATGCAGTGTTTCCTTGATTGAATTAGCTGTCACACCAATATTTGCGTCTAGAGCCTTTGCATTGAGGGCTATCTGAAAACGGCTGTGGCGCTGAAGTTGCCTGTGAATGTGGAGTTGGTGGCATGTGAAACCCGCATGTGGAGCATTCGTTTGTGTGGGATGCTCTACCAGGTTCATTCCTAGATAATGCACTCAAAGGGCACTAAGCATAGAGTGTGAAAACTGAGTTTCCTTGAGAGCTGCTTGGAAGCCTGATGGTGTGTGAAGTTAGTGAGCCAAATGGAGTTGTTCTCCCACAAGAACCACTCGGCTGATCCTTCTTCAATATGCCCTTCACCAACATGCAGTGTTTCCTTGATTGAATTAGCTCTCACACCAATATTTGCGTCTAGAGCCTTTGCATTGAGGGCTATCTGAAAACGGTTGTGGCGCTGAAGTTGCCTGTGAATGTGGAGTTGGTTGCATGTGAACCCCGCATGTGGAGCATTGGTTTGTGTGGGATGCTCACCAAGCTTCATTTCAGTCCTAGGCACTCAAAGGGCACTAAGCATAGAGTGTGAAAACTGAGTTTCCTTGAGAGCTGCTTGGAAGCCTGATGGTGTGTGAAGTTAGTGAGCCAAATGGAGTTGTTCTCCCACAAGAACCACTCGGCTGATCCTTATTCAATATGCCCTTCACCAACATGCAGTGTTTCCTTGATTGAATTAGCTCTCACACCAATATTTGCGTCTAGAGCCTTTGCATTGAGGGCTATCTGAAAACGGCTGTGGCGCTGAAGTTGCCTGTGAATGTGGAGTTGGTGGCATGTGAAACCCGCATGTGGAGCATTCGTTTGTGTGGGATGCTCTACCAGGTTCATTCCTAGATAATGCACTCAAAGGGCACTAAGCATAGAGTGTGAAAACTGAGTTTCCTTGAGAGCTGCTTGGAAGCCTGATGGTGTGTGAAGTTAGTGAGCCAAATTGAGTTGTTCTCCCACAAGAACCACTCGGCTGATCCTTCTTCAATATGCCCTTCACCAACATGCAGTGTTTCCTTGATTGAATTAGCTCTCACACCAATATTTGCGTCTAGAGCCTTTGCATTGAGGGCTATCTGAAAACGGCTGTGGCGCTGAAGTTGCCTGTGAATGTGGAGTTGGTGGCATGTGAACCCCGCATTTGGAGCATTCGTTTGTGTGGGATGCTCACCAAGCTTCATTTCAGTCCTAGGCACTGAAAGGGCACTAACCATAGAGTGTGAAAACTGAGTTTCCTTGAGAGCTGCTTGGAAGCCTGATGGTGTGTGAAGTTAGTGAGCCAAATGGAGTTGTTCTCCCACAAGAACCACTCGGCTGATCCTTCTTCAATATGCCCTTCACCAACATGCAGTGTTTTCTTGATTGAATTAGCTCTCACACCAATATTTGCGTCTAGAGCCTTTGCATTGAGGGCTATCTGAAAACGGCTGTGGCGCTGAAGTTGCCTGTGAATGTGTAGTTGGTGGCATGTGAAACCCGCATGTGGAGCATTCGTTTGTGTGGGATGCTCTACCAGGTTCATTCCTAGATAATGCACTCAAAGGGCACTAAGCATAGAATGTGGAAACTGAGTTTCCTTGAGAGCTGCTTGGAAGCCTGATGGTGTGTGAAGTTAGTGAGCCCAATGGAGTTGTTCTCCCAAAAGAACCACTCGGTTGATCCTTCTTCAATATGCCCTTCACCAACATGCAGTGTTTCCTTGATTGAATTAGCTCTCACACCAATATTTGCGTCTAGAGCCTTTGCATTGAGGGCTATCTGAAAACGGCTGTGGCGCTGAAGTTGCCTGTGAATGTGGAGTTGTTGGCATGTGAAACCCGCATGTGGAGCATTGGTTTGTGTGGGATGCTCTACCAGGTTCATTTCAGTCCTAGGCACTCAAAGGGCACTAAGCATAGAGTGTGAAAACTGAGTTTCCTTGAGAGCTGCTTGGAAGCCTGATGGTGTGTGAAGTTAGTGAGCCAAATGGAGTTGTTCTCCCACAAGAACCACTCGGTTGATCCTTCTTCAGTATGCCCTTCACCAACATGCAGTGTTTCCTTGATTGAATTAGCTCTCACACCAATATTTGCGTCTAGAGCCTTTGCATTGAGGGCTATCTGAAAACGGCTGTGGCGCTGAAGTTGCCTGTGAATGTGTAGTTGGTGGCATGTGAAACCCGCATGTGGAGCATTCGTTTGTGTGGGATGCTCTACCAGGTTCATTCCTAGATAATGCACTCAAAGGGCACTAAGCATAGAATGTGAAAACTGAGTTTCCTTGAGAGCTGCTTGGAAGCCTGATGGTGTGTGAAGTTAGTGAGCCAATGGAGTTGTTCTCCCAAAAGAACACTTGGCTGATCCTTCTTCATATGCCCTTCACCAACATGCAGTGTTTCCTTGATTGAATTAGCTCTCACACCAATATTTGCGTCTAGAGCCTTTGCATTGAGGGCTATCTGAAACGGCTGTGGCGCTGAAGTTGCCTGTGAATGTGGAGTTGGTGGCATGTGAAACCCGCATGTGGAGCATTCGTTTGTGTGGGATGCTCTACCAGGTTCATTTCAGTCCTAGGCACTCAAAGGGCACTAAGCATAGAATGTGAAAACTGAGTTTCCTTGAGAGCTGCTTGGAAGCCTGATGGTGTGTGAAGTTAGTGAGCCAAATGGAGTTGTTCTCCCACAAGAACCACTCAGCTGATCCTTATTAATTCAATATGCCCTTCACCAACATGCAGTGTTTCCTTGATTGAATTAGCTGTCACACCAATATTTGCGTCTAGAGCCTTTGCATTGAGGGCTATCTGAAAACGGCTGTGGCGCTGAAGTTGCCTGTGAATGTGGAGTTGGTGGCATGTGAAACCCGCATGTGGAGCATTCGTTTGTGTGGGATGCTCTACCAGGTTCATTCCTAGATAATGCACTCAAAGGGCACTAAGCATAGAGTGTGAAAACTGAGTTTCCTTGAGAGCTGCTTGGAAGCCTGATGGTGTGTGAAGTTAGTGAGCCAAATGGAGTTGTTCTCCCACAAGAACCACTCGGCTGATCCTTCTTCAATATGCCCTTCACCAACATGCAGTGTTTTCTTGATTGAATTAGCTCTCACACCAATATTTGCGTCTAGAGCCTTTGCATTGAGGGCTATCTGAAAACGGCTTTGGCGCTGAAGTTGCCTGTGAATGTGGAGTTGGTGGCATGTGAAACCCGCATGTGGAGCATTCGTTTGTGTGGGATGCTCTACCAGGTTCATTCCTAGATAATGCACTCAAAGGGCACTAAGCATGGAATGTGAAAACTGAGTTTCCTTGAGAGCTGCTTGGAAGCCTGATGGTGTGTGAAGTTAGTGAGCCAAATGGAGTTGTTCTCCCAAAAGAACCACTTGGCTGATCCTTCTTCAATATGCCCTTCACCAACATGCAGTGTTTCCTTGATTGAATTAGCTGTCTCACCAACATTTGCGTCTAGAGCCTTTGCATTGAGGGCTATCTGAAAACGGCTGTGGCGCTGAAGTTGCCTGTGAATGTGGAGTTGGTGGCATGTGAAACCCGCATGTGGAGCATTTGTTCGTGTGGGATGCTCTACCAGGTTCATTCCTAGATAATGCACTCAAAGGGCACTAAGCATAGAGTGTGAAAACTGAGTTTCCTTGAGAGCTGCTTGGAAGCCTGATGGTGTGTGAAGTTAGTGAGCCAAATTGAGTTGTTCTCCCACAAGAACCACTCGGCTGATCCTTCTTCAATATGCCCTTCACCAACATGCAGTGTTTCCTTGATTGAATTAGCTCTCACACCAATATTTGCGTCTAGAGCCTTTGCATTGAGGGCTATCTGAAAACGGCTGTGGCGCTGAAGTTGCCTGTGAATGTGGAGTTGGTGGCATGTGAACCCCGCATTTGGAGCATTCGTTTGTGTGGGATGCTCACCAAGCTTCATTTCAGTCCTAGGCACTGAAAGGGCACTAACCATAGAGTGTGAAAACTGAGTTTCCTTGAGAGCTGCTTGGAAGCCTGATGGTGTGTGAAGTTAGTGAGCCAAATGGAGTTGTTCTCCCACAAGAACCACTCGGCTGATCCTTATTCAATATGCCCTTCACCAACATGCAGTGTTTCCTTGATTGAATTAGCTCTCACACCAATATTTGCGTCTAGAGCCTTTGCATTGAGGGCTATCTGAAAACGGCTGTGGCGCTGAAGTTGCCTGTGAATGTGGAGTTGGTGGCATGTGAAACCCGCATGTGGAGCATTCGTTTGTGTGGGATGCTCTACCAGGTTCATTCCTAGATAATGCACTCAAAGGGCACTAAGCATAGAGTGTGAAAACTGAGTTTCCTTGAGAGCTGCTTGGAAGCCTGATGGTGTGTGAAGTTAGTGAGCCAAATGGAGTTGTTCTCCCACAAGAACCACTCGGCTGATCCTTCTTCAATATGCCCTTCACCAACATGCAGTGTTTTCTTGATTGAATTAGCTCTCACACCAATATTTGCGTCTAGAGCCTTTGCATTGAGGGCTATCTGAAAACGGCTGTGGCGCTGAAGTTGCCTGTGAATGTGTAGTTGGTGGCATGTGAAACCCGCATGTGGAGCATTCGTTTGTGTGGGATGCTCTACCAGGTTCATTCCTAGATAATGCACTCAAAGGGCACTAAGCATAGAATGTGAAAACTGAGTTTCCTTGAGAGCTGCTTGGAAGCCTGATGGTGTGTGAAGTTAGTGAGCCCAATGGAGTTGTTCTCCCAAAAGAACCACTTGGTTGATCCTTCTTCAATATGCCCTTCACCAACATGCAGTGTTTCCTTGATTGAATTAGCTCTCACACCAATATTTGCGTCTAGAGCCTTTGCATTGAGGGCTATCTGAAAACGGCTGTGGCGCTGAAGTTGCCTGTGAATGTGGAGTTGGTGGCATGTGAAACCCGCATGTGGAGCATTCGTTTGTGTGGGATGCTCTACCAGGTTCATTTCAGTCCTAGGCACTCAAAGGGCACTAAGCATAGAGTGTGAAAACTGAGTTTCCTTGAGAGCTGCTTGGAAGCCTGATGGTGTGTGAAGTTAGTGAGCCAAATGGAGTTGTTCTCCCACAAGAACCACTCGGTTGATCCTTCTTCAGTATGCCCTTCACCAACATGCAGTGTTTCCTTGATTGAATTAGCTCTCACACCAATATTTGCGTCTAGAGCCTTTGCATTGAGGGCTATCTGAAAACGGCTGTGGCGCTGAAGTTGCCTGTGAATGTGTAGTTGGTGGCATGTGAAACCCGCATGTGGAGCATTCGTTTGTGTGGGATGTTCTACCAGGTTCATTCCTAGATAATGCACTCAAAGGGCACTAAGCATAGAATGTGAAAACTGAGTTTCCTTGAGAGCTGCTTGGAAGCCTGATGGTGTGTGAAGTTAGTGAGCCAAATGGAGTTGTTTCTCCCCAAAGAACCACTCGGCTGATCCTTCTTCAATA